>NW_028159874.1:0-3000 GCF_964263955.1 Coregonus lavaretus | reverse complement strand
CAGTTGAAGTGTACCTATGATAAAAATTGCAGACCTCTACATGCTTTGTAAGTAGGAAAACCTGCAAATTTGGCAGTGTATCAAATACTTGTTCTCCCCACTGTATATAATTAGTAGGTTTTGTTATCTGTTTTAACAAACCTTTTTTAATTTTTGTATTTATATATTATATATTGTTTCTTTGTGGTTTTCATATCAGCCCCTGGGCTTCCAACCTCACCTGCACACCGTTTTTATTTAGTATATTTTTCTGTCTTGTTGTCTAACACTTGTTTTCTTTGGTGCAAATAACTAATAAATAATAAATCCCTCAACAACAGGAAGAATTCATAATGGTTATTACAGAACACAAACACTGTACACGCATGCACACACAAACTGTAATTACATACAAAATGGGACGTGCTGTGAGCCCCGGCTGGTAGATCAGTAACAAGCCAGTCAATGTTTTTCCCCACCAAGGCAGAACCACAGACAATAATCAGTGAGTGATTTCCTAAATTAGGCGTGGCATTGTTATTGAGTTATTCTAGCTGTTTATTCTTGTCCATTGTATAATTATCTGGGTAGCCATATTAGACACATGCACGGCTGCACACACACACACACACGAGGAGGCGGGTGAGGGGAGGACGGCTCATAATAATCGCTGGAATGGAATGAATGGAATGGTATCACTCACCCTCCCCCAAATACACACACACATCTGTCAAGCCTGCAGGTGGTTGATAAAAGCCTCTAATGGAAGATGGAGAGATAGAAACAATGAAAGTGTTAGGGCTGTGATTGTTTCTTTATATCCCAGAAAGCCTTTCTTCCCACCAGAGGCTCAGCCTGAATTGGATCTCTCCCATAGCTGTTTGCTGGACAGAATGACACAGTGTTTGACTCTCCTGCCAGATCCTTTTCTTTGCTGGGCTGAAATGGGTTTTCTCTAAAGTGTCTAAGCGAGGGAGTGTGTGCATGTGTGTGTGGCTGTATATATGTGGCTGTGTGTGTGTGTGGCTGTATATGTGTGGCTGTGTGTGTGTGTGTGTGTGATATTTCAGTCATGGCATGCAGGCAGGAGAGATGGAGGGAGCAAACAGAAGGAGATAGAGAGCCACAGCGGCCTGTAGAGGAAGCAGAGGACCTTTCAGAGACCAGTCTTTGAAGAGGAATTCAAACAGGAAAAATATGCTTTTGAAGTGAGAGTACAGGCCACACAACAGGGCACAGGCAAGGGAGGATGAGAGAGGGTGAGGAGGAGGGAGCTGTGGAGCGAGGGATGACATCCTGGTGATTAAAGTTTCAAGATGAGAGGTAAAAGGCAGAAAGATTAGCCTGGCTACCCAGACTCCTTGACTGGCCAAAGGCTATGCCACGCCCATGAATGTTAGTTTCTTCTCCACAATGAGTATGGATCTGAGTACCTCCCAGAAACCGATGGGTTGGGCCAGAGCCAGAACAGACGTGGGTAAAGCGGCAGTTAGAAAATTAGTCATTGGTTTTGATACTCTGATTGGATAGAGACGATCCAGTCGCTGATGACTTTGTTTGGTACAACGCCCCTCGTGCCCCTGGTCACCACAAACGACTTCAATGATGGCAGTCTCAGACTAAAGTATGTAGCGAACGATAGAGCAACTGAAAAATTTAGTTTGAATCGTCAGGCTACAGAAAGATCAGATTGAACCATTGAACCAGATTTCTGGATTCAACAGCTATAGGAGGACAGCCAAACAAATTCATCCAGAAACTCAGCCAGGAGAGGAAGAGGATCCCACACAAAATCAATACAGAGCCATAGTGCTGAGCAAAGAAGTGTTCATCTGTCAAGACACACAGATCTACTGTTGCTTATTATCACTACAGTGTCATTGTGGAAAACGATTGATGACAATTTCTGACAAAACTTCATTAAAACAGAGGAAGTTCCATGCAGGTTACAGGGATCTTTAGCAGCTATAATGCTAAAATGCAATGACCAATGGAACAGGAGCAATCAAATGTTTTGCCGTTGCAATGTAAGCAAGGTACGTAACCCTAATTGCTCCTGTAAGTCGCTCTGGATAAGAGCATCTGCTAAACTACTAAAATGTAAATGTAAAACGGTTGCAAACTGAGGGATAACAATTGAAGGTTGAGATTATGAACGCAGCCCTAAGCATGTGGTCATGTAAAATGGTTGCAAACTGTTGAGAGAGAACACTCCAGGGTGGTGATTGTGAACGCAGCTCTAATCTCTTGGTTGTGACAGCTAGGCTATAAGAGGGGTTCAGAGCTGCAAACCTGGTTAAGAGACAACACACACATCCAATTAATCAAAGCAAGCAAGGCCACTTTAATCAGCTAAAGCCTGCTCTGCCCTCTGCATCTCACCCAAAGACAGACAGACACACAGAGGCAGGGGAGAGACAGAGGGGAGATGGGGGAGAGAGAGGGAACAGAGATGGGGGAGAGAGAGGGAACAGAGATGGGGGAGAGGGATGGAGGGAGAAACAGTGGTGAGATGGGGCGGTCAAATAATTGCCTCCTCACATACATTGTCTGAGAAAACTTAACGTGATTCTGAAAATAGTTTATGGTAGTTTTTTCTAGTGAGCAACATGGAGCCTGTAGCCAGTTAGATTCTTCTGAGATAGTGTGAAGGGTAGACGCCATTAGATTAGGGGAAAGGGGATACCTAGTCAGTTACACAACTGAATGCATTCAACCAAAATGTGTCTTCCACATTTAACCCTCAGAGAGGTGCGAGGGGCTCTGAATCAGAGAGGTGTGGGGGGCTGCCTTAATCGACGTCATCAGCGCCCAGGGAGCATATGTTGTTGGAGGTTAACTGCCTTGCTCAAGGGCAGAACGGCAGATTTTTCTACCTTGCCGGCTCTGAGATTCAAACCAGCAACCTTTCGGTTAATGGCCCAACGTTCTTAACCGCTAAGCGATCAGACATGAGAGTGAGGAACAGGAGAGAAATCTGGTTGGTCTGAAACATTGAGAAAGCTAGATTAAAAGAGAGAG
>NW_028159875.1:0-51435 GCF_964263955.1 Coregonus lavaretus | reverse complement strand
CCTTCTCTCTCCTTCTCTATCCTTCTCTCTCCTTCTCTATCCTTCTCTCTCCTTCTCGCTCCTCTCTCCTTCTCTCCCTAACTATTTCTTTCTTTCTTTCTTCTTATCTATCTATATTTCTCTCTCTTCAACTCTCTGTTTTTCTCTCTCTAACGCTCTTTCATCCTATCCATCTATCCTTCTCTCTTCTCTCTCTCTCTCTCTCTCTCTCTCTCTCTCTCTCTCTCTCTCTCTCTCTCTCTCTCTCTCTCTCTCTCTCTCTCTCTCTCTCTCTCTCTCTCTCTCTCTCTCTCTCTCTCTCTCTCTCTCTCTCTCTCTCTCTCTCTCTCTCTCTCTCTTTCTCTCAAATTCAAATTCAAATTCAAGCTGCTTTATTGGCATGAAAAACATTGCGTCAATATTTCCAAAGCAACAATGTATACAATATACATTGTAATAAAATAATAAAGAATAAAGAATAATAATATAAAATGGTAGTAAATAATAATACAAAAAAATATATATAATACAAATAATAATAACAACAATAAAATGTTAACAGTCAACAGTAGAAATATAATAAATATATAAAAGGCTAAACTTGGAAAATGAAACTATAACTAACTTTTAACTAATTAACTGTCATCCTCACCATTACATCAGTACTACAACTACCATCATCATTACTACCACTATGTCACGATCGTCTAAGGAGGGAGAGGACCAAGGCGCAGCGTTGAAAGCAAACATATTTATTTTATCAAGATCACACGATCAAAACAACGAAACGTGACGTCCTTGGTTACAAAAACAAACCAACACGGAACAAGAAACCACAACACAAAGTGAAAAGACCGATAGTTAAATATGGCTCCCAATCAGAGACAACCAGCTGTCACTCGTTGCCTCTGATTGGGAGTCACTCAGCCCAACATAGAAAATCAAACATAGAATACACACCCTGGCTCAACATAACATTGTCCCCAGAGCCAGGGCGTGACAGTACCCCCCCCTAAAGGCGCGGACTCCGACCGCGCCAACTAAATCCCACAGGGGAGGGACCGGGTGGGCACTCCGCCTTGGCGGCGGATCCGGCTCCGGGCCTGATCCCCACTCCCTCTCCAACCCCCCAAAGTACCCCTGGTCCGGTCTGGCCCCGCTGGCCGGAGCCGGACTGACGATACGCACCCCTGGCTTGGTGCGTGGAGCAGGAATGGACCGGACTGGGCTGGCGACGCGCACCACAGACTTGGTGCGGAGAGCAGGAACGGGCCGGACAGGGCTGACGAAACGCACCACAGACTTGGTGCGGCGAGCAGGCACGGGCCGTGCCGGACTGATGACGCACACCACTGGCTTGGTGCGGGGAGCTTGGATGGGCCGGACTGGGCTGGTGACGCGCACCACAGACTTGGTGCGGAGAGCAGGAACGGGCCGGACAGGGCTGACGAAACGCACCACAGACTTGGTGCGGCGAGCAGGCACGGGCCGTGCCGGACTGATGACGCACACCACTGGCTTGGTGCGGGGAGCTTGGATGGGCCGGACTGGGCTGGCGACGCACCCCGTAGGCTTGGTGCGTGGAGCAGGGACTGGCCGGGCTGGGCTGGCGACGCACACCGTAGGCTTGGTGCGGAGAGCAGGAACGGGCCGGACAGGGCTGACGAAACGCACCACAGACTTGGTGCGGAGAGCAGGCACGGGCCGTGCCGGACTGATGACGCACACCACTGGCTTGGTGCGGGGAGCTTGGATGGGCCGGACTGGGCTGGCGACGCACCCCGTAGGCTTGGTGCGTGGAGCAGGGACAGGCCGGGCTGGGCTGGCGACGCGCACCGTACACTTGGTGCGAGGGGCTGGAACAGGCCGGACCGTACTGGGGACACACACCACTGGCTCTACCTCGGGATCTGGAACGGGCCGGACCGGACTGGTAACACACCCCAGTACCTCTCGCCGTGCCTCTACATCCTCCATCCCCTCTTCGACCAGTGGCCCCCGTAACCTGGCGGCCTCCTCTGGCAACCCGCTGGGCCGCTCTATCGCGGCCTCCTGCTGGTCCGACGTCGTGAGCCCCCCCCTAAAAATTTTCTGGGGGTCTCTCCTCCCCGTGGGCCAGGCCTCCATCGTTCTCGCCAGACTCTCACCCCACTGCTCCAAAGTCCAACCTCTCTCCTCTTCTCTTGGCTTGGCCCAGTCGAGACTCCTACTCAACTGCTCCCAAGTCCATCCTCTCTCTTCTTCACGCTGCTTGGTCCTGTTATGGTGGTTTCTTCTGTCACGATCGTCTAAGGAGGGAGAGGACCAAGGCGCAGCGTTGAAAGCAAACATATTTATTTTATCAAGATCACACGATCAAAACAACGAAACGTGACGTCCTTGGTTACAAAAACAAACCAACACGGAACAAGAAACCACAACACAAAGTGAAAAGACCGATAGTTAAATATGGCTCCCAATCAGAGACAACCAGCTGTCACTCGTTGCCTCTGATTGGGAGTCACTCAGCCCAACATAGAAAATCAAACATAGAATACACACCCTGGCTCAACATAACATTGTCCCCAGAGCCAGGGCGTGACACACTACTACCACCACCATCATTAAACTGCTATCATTACCATCCCCCCTACTACCCATACCACTACTATTTGGAATAATGATCACAATAATAATAATTATAATAGTAATAACAATAATAGTAGTAATAATAATTATAATAATTATAATAATTATAATAATAGTAATAACAATAATACTAATAATAAGTAAGTTACTGTTTACTATGCAGATGTTATTATTCAGTGTCCCTCGGGCTGTGGCAGGCAAATACATATTTGGCTGCAAGAGGAGCCGTTGCTCCTTCGCCCATGAGTATTTTTAGTTTTTCCTCTGGGTTTAATAAGTAAAAATTTGGAATAAATGTAGTAATTTCTGCGTATAATGAATCTCTTGGTGAGGAATATTTATCACAGTAAAGGTGAAAGTGCATTTCTGTTTCTACCTCCCCAGTCGTGCAGTGACCACATACACGCTCCTCTTTGGGTAGCCATGTCTTTTTATGTCTGCCGGTTTCTATTGCCAATTGATGGTCACTCAGCCTGTACTTGGTAAGGATCTGTCTCTGCTTCGTACCTCTGACAGAGTAGAGATAATCAGCCAATTCATATTCTCTGTTTAGGGACAGATAGCAATTTAGTCGGCTTTGGGATTTTGTTTCGTTTTTCCAATGTTGTAAATATGAGTCTTTTGATTGGTTCATGATTTTGTTTATTTGAAATCTTTCTTTTGAAGCAGTGCTGGTGTCAGCTTGGTTGGTTAGGTCCAACACCAGCTGACTGAGAGGGCTCGTTTCTGGGCTCAGCTCTTGAATTTGGACTTGAATTTAGATGTAGCCAAAATGTTAATGATCTTTTCTGTATTTTCATTACCACTGGAAAGCGGCCTATCCTACACTACATGCATTAGTTGGTGTATTTCTTTGGACTTGTAGAATATTCCGACAGAATTCTGCATGTAGGGCTTCAATTGGAGGTTTGTCCCACATTTTAAAGTCCAGTTTATTGCGTGGCCCCCAAACCTCACTTCGTAAAGAGCTATTGGTAGGATTACGCTGTCAAATATTTTGGACCAAATTCTAACTGGAATGTTGATTTTGAATAATTTCATTATTATTGCATACAATCCTCTACAGGCTTTTTCTTTGAGTGCATTCACTGCCATATTAAAGTTTCCCGATGCAGATATGGTCAGACCAAGGTACAGTGAGGGAAAAATGTATTTGATCCCCTGCTGATTTTGTACGTTTGCCCACTGACAAAGACATGACCAGTCTATAATTTTAATGGTAGGTTCATTTGAACAGTGAGAGACAGAATAACAACAAAAAAATCCAGAAAAACGCATGTCAAAAATGTTATAAATTGATTTGCATTTTAATGAGGGAAATAAGTACTTGACCCCCTCTCAATCAGAAAGATTTCTGGCTCCCAGGTGTCTTTTATACAGGTAACGAGCTGAGATTAGGAGCACACTCTTAAAGGGAGTGCTCCTAATCTCAGTTGTTACCTGTATAAAAGACACCTGTCCACAGAAGCAATCAATCAATCAGATTCCAAACTCTCCATCATGGCCAAGACCAGAGAGCTCTCCAAGGATGTCAGGGACAAGATTGTAGACCTACACAAGGCTGGAATGGGCTACAAGACCATCGCCAAGCAGCTTGGTGAGAAGGTGACAACAGTTGGTGCGATTATTCGCAAATGGAAGAAACACAAAATAACTGTCAATCTCCCTCGGCCTGGGGCCCCATGCAAGATCTCACCTCGTGGAGTTGCAATGATCATGAGAACAGTAAGGAATCAGCCCAGAACTACACGGGAGGATCTTGTCAATGATCTCAAGGCAGCTGGGACCATAGACAATTGGTAACACACTACGCCGTGAAGGACTGAAACCCTGCAGCGCCCGCAAGGCCCCCCTGCAAAAGAAAGCACATATACAGGCCCGTCTGAAGTTTGCCAATGAACATCTGAATGATTCAGAGGAGAACTGGGTGAAAGTGTTGTGGTCAGATGAGACCAAAATCGAGCTCTTTGCCATCAACTCAACTCGCCGTGTTTGAAGGAGGAGGAATGCTGCCTATGACCCCAAGAACACCATCCCCACCGCCAAACATGGAGGTGGAAACATTATGCTTTGGGGGTGTTTTTCTGCTAAGGGGACAGGACAACTTCACCGCATCAAAGGGACGATGGACTGGGCCATGTACCGTCAAATCTTGGGTGAGAACCTCCTTCCCTCAGCCAGGGCATTGAAAATGGGTCGTGGATGGGTATTCCAGCATGACAATGACCCAAAACACACGGCCAAGGCAACAAAGGAGTGGCTCAAGAAGAAGCACATTAAGGTCCTGGAGTGGCCTAGCCAGTCTCCAGACCTTAATCCTATAGAAAATCTGTGGAGGGAGCTGAAGGTTTGAGTTGCCAAACATCAGCCTCGAAACCTTAATGACTTGGAGAAGATCTTCAAAGAGGAGTGGGACAAAATCCCTCCTGAGATGTGTGCAAACCTGGTGGCCAACTACAAGAAACATCTGACCTCTGTGATTGCCAACAAGGGTTTTGCCACCAAGTACTAAGTCATGTTTTGCAGAGGAGTCAAATACTTATTTCCCTCATTAAAATGCAAATCAATTTATAACATTTTTGACATGCATTTTTCTGGATTTTGTTGTTGTTATTCTGTCTCTCACTGTTCAAATAAACCTACCATTAAAATTATAGACTGATCATGTCTTTGTCAGTGGGCAAACGTACAAAATCAGCAGGGGATCAAATACTTTTTTACCCTCACTGTATGAGTAATTTTTTAGTGTGTTCAATTATGGTGTTGTTCACGGTGAATTTATATTTGTGTTTCTGACACCTGGGTTTTTTCTGGAAAATCATGATTCTAGTTTTTTTTTAATGTACTGCCAGGGCCCAATTATGGCAATAATGCTCTAGAAGATTAAGATACTGTTGAAGACCTTTGGTTGGTAATAGAATAACCAAATCATCAGCATATAGCAGATATTTTACCTCTGTGTCAAATAGTGTGAGTCCTGGGGCTGCAGAATGGTCCAACATGTCTGTTAATTAATTGATATACATATTGAAAAGGTTTGGATTCAAACTGCAGCCTTGTCTCACACCTTGACGTTGCGAAAATAATTATGTTCTTTGGTTTTTTATTTTTATTGCACACTTGTTTTCTGTGTACAAGGAGTACCAGTTAAACGTTTGGACACACCTACTCATTCAAGGGTTTTTCTTTATTTTTACTATTTTCTACATTGTAGAATAATAGTGAAGACATCAAAACTATGAAATAACACATATGGAATCATGTGGTAACCAAAAAAGTTATAAACAAATCAAAATATATTATAGATTTTAGATTCTTCCAAGTAGCAACCCTTTGCCTTGATGACAGCTTTGCACACTCTTGGCATTCTCTCAACCAGCTTCATGAGGAATGCTTTTCCAACAGTCTTGAAGGAGTTCGCACATATGCTGAGCCCTTGCTGGCTCCTTTTCCTTCACTCTGCGGTCCAACTCATCCCAAACCATCTCAATTGGGTTGAGGTCGGGTGATTGTGGTGGCCAGGTCATCTGATGCAGCACTCCATCACTATCCTTGGTCAAATAGCCCTTATACAACCTGGAGGTGGTTTTGGGTCATTGTCCTGTAGAAAAACAAAAAATAGTCCACTAAGCGCAAACCAGATGGGATGGCGTATCGCTGCAGAATGCTGTGGTAGCCATGCTGGTTAAGTGTGCCTTGAATTCTAAATCACAGACAGTGTCACAAGCAAAGCACCCCCACACATCACACCTCCTCCTCCATGCTTCACGGTGGGAACCACACATGCAGAGATCATCCGTTCACCTACTCTGAGTCTCACAAAGACACGACGGTTGGAACCAAAAATCTCAAATTTGGACTCATCAGACCAAAGGACAGATTCCACTAGTCTAATGTCCATTGCTCGTGTTTCTTGGCCCAAGCAAGTCTCTTCTTATTATTGGTGTCCTTTAGTAGTGGTATCTTTGCAGCAATTCGACCATGAAGGCCTGATTCACGCATTCTCCTCTGAACAGTTGATGTTGAGATATGTCTGTTACTTGAACTCTGTGAAGCATTTATTTGGGCTGCAATCTGAGGTGCAGTTAACTCTAATGAATTTATCCTCTGCAGCAGAGGTAACTCTGGGTCTTCTTTTCCTGTGGCAGTCCTCATGAGAGCCAGTTTCATCATAATGCTTGATGGTTTTTGCGACTTGAAGAAACTTTCGAAGTTGTTGAAATTTTCCAGATTGACTGACCTTCATGTCTTAAAGTAATGATGGACTGTCATTTCTCTTCGCTTATCTGAGCTGTTCTTCCCATAATATGGACTTGGTCTTTTACCAAATAGGGCTATCTTCTGTATACCACCCCTACCTTGTGTCACGATCGTTGAGAGACGGGTCAGACCAAGGTGCAGCGTGAAAAGCGTACATGTTTATTTAACTCAATAAACATAAACAAAACAAGAAACAACGTAACGTGAAGTCCTCAGGCTATACACATACAAGCCTACCACGGAACAAGATCCCACAATACACAGTAGGCAAGGGCTACCTAAGTATGATCCCCAATCAGAGACAACGAGCTACAGCGGCCTCTGATTGGGAATCATACCCGGCCAGACATAGAAACAGAAAACTAGAACCTAAACATAGAATTTCTAGCATAGATTTCCACACCCTGACTCAACAAACTAGAGTTATATAGGTCAGGGCGTGACACCTTGTCACAACACAACTGATTGGCTCAAACGCATTAGGAAGGAAAGAAATTCCACAAATTAACTTTTAAGAAGGCACACCTGTTAATTGAAATGCATTCCAGGTTACTACGTCATGAAGCTGGTTGAGAGAATGCCAAGAGTGTACAAAGCTGTCATCAAGGCAAAGGGTGGCTACTTTGAAGAATCTCAAATATAAAATATATTTTGATTTGTTTAACACTTTTTTGGTTACTACTTGATTCCATATGTGTTATTTCATAGTTTTGATGTCTTCACTATTACTCGACAATGTAGAAAATAGTAAAAATAAAGAAAAACCCTTGAATAAGTAGGTGTGTCCAAAAATAAGTACAATGCAATGCAATCTGTAACCCCTTGTACGTGTGTGTGTGTGTGTGTGTGTGTGTGTGTGTGTGTGTGTGTGTGTGTGTGTGTGTGTGTGTGTGTGTGTGTGAGAGAGAGAGAGTGAGAGTGAGAGTGTGTGTGTGTGAGTGAATTAAAAGGTCTGTCTAGTCCAGTAGTCTGCATATTAGATGCAGTAGTTGGAGCACCTCTCCAATCTCTGATAGTTCTAGGTGTCTTTTGCCAGAGGTTACCTTAGCATATGTAGGCTGATGATCTGAATGATACATGGTGAGGACTGCATCACTTCTCTGAAGGACAGTGTTCTGTCCGACCCTAGAGTATTGATCAGTGCTGTGCTGCAATGGGCCGGGTCTAGTAGAGCTGTGTTGTGATGGGCCGGGTCTAGTAGAGCTGTGCTGCAATGGGGTCTAGTAGAGCTGTGTTGTGATGGGGTCTAGTAGAGCTGTGTTGTGATGGGCCGGGTCTAGTAGAGCTGTGTTGTGATGGGCCGGGTCTAGTAGAGCTGTGTTGTGATGGGGTCTAGTAGAGCTGTGTTGTGATGGGCCGGGTCTAGTAGAGCTGTGTTGTGATGGGCCGGGTCTGGTCTGGTAAATCTGTGCTGTGTTGGGCCAGGTCTTGTAGAGTTATGCTGTAATAAGCCGTGTCTGGCTCTTCTCTCCTGGGGATGGTAGGGGTACTGTTGTTTCAGAAAGTGGAGCAGGGGGCCTCTGCTGCTGGGTGATGGGTGTGTGGGTCCCTACCAAGTGTTACATCCTTAAGGTCCTTAGCAAAGGTTCTGACACTGTCCTGATCAAGGTGTACATTATCATATCAGTGTTCACATGTCCGAGTAGGATGGTGAGCCATTCTGACGTTGAGCAGTGAGTCACAGTGTCATGGGCCTCTCACTCCACCGGGTTACCACCTTAATTTTCTTCCACTCTGCTCACCACTCTCTCTACTCAGCCTAACTAGCTCCACCTGTCCCTGCTCTGCTCTGCTCTAATTACTCTGCCAGCTGCGCTGCATTACCCACTACCTCTCCCAGTATTTAAGGCCCTGTCTTTCAGCTCTCCGGTGTCAGATCGTCTGCAAAGCTCACACCCGGAACCTGTTTGCTCGCGCTTCTGGCTCACCCTGGTTTTGTGACCCCGGACCTGCCTGTTTTTTGGATACTCTTCTGCCTCAGGAGATCCAGACCTGCTTCTGCCATTACGACTCCTGACTACTCTTCAATCCCGGTAACTCTGACCAGCCTTCTGCCTTGCTACTACGTATTTTGGATTTCCCTTGAACTGTACTGCTGCCTGGTTTCATTCCGCCCTGTTGTGTCTGTGTCTCCCCCCCCCAGGACTTCTGGACCACCCACCACCGGCTTCATAGGACGCATCGCTGCCACTGGGGGGGGCACAGACCCAGCGCATTGGACGGGATCCCTGTTACCCCTGGAGCCTTCATTCACTCCCTACTTCCCTTTTCCCCTTAAGTTTAATAAACTTTCTGGTGTGACGCAATTGTGGTCCTCTGGTCGTCTGTCTGAACCGTGACAGTACGATCTGACCATTATGGACTCAGCGCACACTTTCCCCGACATGGAGACCGATGAGCATGAGCAGCAGTTCCAGCAGCAGCAACAACAACTCGCCATGATCATTCAACTCCTCACCAACCTTACCCCAGCCAGTCTGCCCACCAGCCCAGCCCCCGAGTTACCTGCCCCGGTCATTGCAGCCGCTGCTCCGGAACCCAAGATTGGAAACCCCGAGCGGTTCAACGGCGATTCAACCCAGGTCCGGCCATTCCTGACTAGCTGCCGACTTCAGTTCTCCTTGCAGCCAAGGACCTTCGCCACGGAGGGGGCTAAAGTTGGGTATGCCATCACTCACCTGACGGGCCGAGCTCGACTCTGGGGAACAGCAGAGTTCGAACGTCAAACCCCCGCATGTGCAACCTTCGACCTGTTTGCTGAGGAGATGCTGAAGGTGTTTGACCTGGATTCACCCACTGCAGAGGCGTCTCGTGAACTGTTCAGTATTCGACAAGGCAGACGTACAGTCGCAGACCATTCCATCGACTTCCGAACCCTGGCTAGACGAAGTTCTTGGAACACACCATCGTTGGTGGACGCGTTCTTCCATAGTTTGGCTGACTATATCAAGGACGAGTTGGTCTCCCATGAACTGCCTTCCACTCTTGATGAAGCCATCGCACTGACTGTCAGGATCGACAGAAGGATACAGACCCGTCGTCGTGAGAGGGGGCGCCAAGGTCCACCTACTACCGGCATTCGGAGAGATCCGACTGGGCTCCTGTCATCTACTGCCACTCACCCAGGTCAGCTTGATCAGTCTGAGCCTATGGAGATTGGGCGAGCCTCCCTCACTCCTGCAGAGCGCCAGCGCCGCTTCACCTCAAACCTCTGCCTCTATTGTGGAGGTGATGGACATCGTGTGGTAACCTGCCCTTTAAAGGGCCGAAGCTCACCGGGCATAGGGGGAGTCCGGTTGAGTTCAATGACCATCCAGTCCTCCGACCGCAAACCCCTGCTGCAAGTTCACCTCCGCCTCTCTGACTCAACTCACACCCTGGCTGCTCTGGTGGATTCTGGCGCCGAAGCCAACATAATGGACATCAAGCTGGCACGCCAACTGGGACTGGAGAACCTCCGTTTGACACCTCCTATTCCTGCCCGGGCACTGGACGGACACTTACTCGGATCGGTCACTCATGTCACGGCCCCGGTCTCGATGGGTCTGTCCGGAAACCATCAAGAAACTATCCAGTTTCACCTGCTCCCCTCTCCAGGCCAACCCCTCATCCTGGGTTACCCATGGCTCCGCCGGCACAACCCTCAGCTCGACTGGGTGACCGGGGTGATCAGGGAGTGGGGAGAGGACTGCCACCGAACCTGCCTGCTTGCTGCCGCACTACCCCCTCGGCCAGTACCTACTAACTCCGCTCCTGACCTCTCCAATGTCCCAGAATGCTACCATGGTCTCAGAGAGGTGTTTAACAAAGCAAGAGCCACATCTCTGCCCCCTCACCGACCGTACGACTGTGCCATCGACCTCCTCCCTGGAACAGCTCCTCCAAAGGGTCGTCTTTATTCGTTGTCTGCTCCTGAAAGAAAGTCCATGGAGGACTACATCAATGGCTCTCTGTCCGCAGGATTAATCCGTTCATCTTCATCTCCTGCTGGTGCTGGCTTCTTCTTTGTGGGGAAGAAGGACGGATCTCTTCGCCCCTGCATCGACTACAGGGGACTCAACGACATCACAGTGAAAAACCGTTACCCTCTGCCTCTGCTCACCTCTGCTTTTGAGTTGCTCCAGGGAGCCACTGTTTTTACCAAGTTGGATCTCAGAAACGCTTACCACCTAGTGCGGATCCGGGAGGGAGATGAATGGAAAACCGCATTCAATACACCAACAGGCCACTACGAGTATCTGGTTATGCCTTTTGGCCTCACCAATGCTCCTGCTGTGTTCCAGGCTCTAGTGAATGATGTACTGCGGGACATGTTAAACAAGTTTGTCTTCGTTTACCTGGATGACATCTTAATCTACTCCAGAAACCTGTCTGAACACACCCGCCATGTCCAGCAAGTCCTTCATCGTCTTCTGGAGAATTCCCTCTACGCCAAGGCAGAGAAATGTGAGTTTCACGTCAAGACAGTGGCCTTCCTGGGGTACATAGTGGCAGAGGGAAGTATCCAAATGGATCCTGCCAAAGTATCAGCAGTCACTTCATGGCCAGTTCCGGAGAACAGAAAGAAGCTGCAACAGTTTCTGGGGTTTGCTAACTTCTATAGGAAGTTTATCCGGAACTACAGTACCGTTGCTGCCCCTCTCACTGCTCTAACCAGCACCAAGCAACCCTTCACCTGGACCCCAGCAGCCGACAAAGCCTTCAGTACCCTCAAGGTGAGGTTCACCTCCGCTCCCATCCTCCAGATGCCTGATGTGGACCGGCAATTCATTGTGGAGGTGGACGCCTCGGATGTGGGAGTTGGTGCTGTGATTTCTCAGTGGGCTGCGGAGGATAGGAAGCTCCATCCCTGTGCCTTTTTCTCACGTCGGTTGTCCCCCTCTGAGTGCAATTACGACATAGGGAACCGTGAGCTGCTGGCTGTGAAGCTTGCCTTGGAGGAGTGGCGTCACTGGCTGGAGGGGTCCACCATTCCATTTCTCGTTTGGACCGATCATAAGAACTTGGAGTACATCCGCACGGCCAAACGGTTGAACTCCAGGCAGTCCCGCTGGGCCCTGTTCTTCACCAGGTTTAATTTCACTCTGTCATACCGGCCTGGATCACGCAACACCAAGCCAGACGCCCTCTCCCGTCAATTCCAGAAGGATGACACCCCCTCCAAGGACCCTGTGTCGATTCTGCCAAGTCCCTGCATCGTTGCAGCTCTGACCTGGGCTGTTGAGGAACAGGTGCTGGAGGCTCTCCGTAACCAGCCAGGTCCCAGCACTTGCCCAGCTGACCGCCTTTTTGTCCCCGAAGACCTGAGGTCCCAGGTCGTTCAGTGGGGACATGACTCCCGCCTAGCTTGTCACCCTGGCTCCACCCGCACTTACAACCTGCTCGCCCAGAGGTTCTGGTGGCCCTCTCTGAGGAAGGATGTACGGGAATTCGTCCAAGCCTGCCCCATCTGCAACCAACACAAGTCGTCCTGCCAGCCCCCAGCCGGATTGCTGCAGCCCCTGCCTGTGCCCAGACGTCCCTGGTCTCACATCGCCCTTGACTTTGTCACGGGGCTGCCCCCTTCAAGTGGCATGACCGTCATTCTCACCATCGTTGACCGTTTCAGCAAGATGGCACACTTCATTCCCCTCCCCAAGCTCCCAACCGCCAAGGAGACCGCCCAGGTGGTCCTGGAACACGTCTTCCGGATCCACGGACTGCCAAAGGATGTAGTTTCTGACCGTGGTCCACAATTCTCCTCCGCTTTTTGGAAGGAGTTCTGTCACCTGCTGGGAGCCACAGTCAGTCTGACTTCCGGATTCCATCCCCAATCCAATGGGCAGTCAGAGCGGGCTAATCAGGAGCTCGAGAAGGCACTGCGATGCATGACTTCACGCAACCCCCACTCCTGGTCGCAGCAATTGACATGGGTGGAGTACGCACACAATTCTCTGACCTGCTCTGCCATCGGTATGTCCCCTTTCCAATGTGTTTATGGATACCAGCCTCCTCTATTTGCCAGCCAGGAGGAGGAGGTTACTTGCCCATCTGCACTTGCTTTTGCCCGTCGATGTCGCCGCACCTGGTCACAAGCCCGAGCCACACTCCTCAGATCCGTTGCCAGCTACACTACCGGGGCCAACCGTCGGAGAATTCCTGCTCCCACCTACCATGTTGGTCAAAGGGTGTGGTTGTCATCGAAGAACCTGCCACTCAGGGTGGAGTCGCAGAAGCTGGCACCTCGGTTCATTGGCCCATTCCCTATCATAAGAGTGATTAGCCCAACTGCTGTCCGGCTCCAACTGCCTAATTCCCTGAGGGTGCACCCCACTTTCCATGTGTCTAAGATTAAGCCCATCCATGAGAGTCCGCTGGTCCCTGCTGCGCCTGGTCCTCCTCCTCCACGGCTCGTCGATGGTGGTCTGGTTTACACCGTCCGCCGCCTGCTTCGGTCCAGACGGAGGGGTAGGGGTCTCCAGTACCTCATTGACTGGGAGGGCTATGGACCTGAGGAGAGGACCTGGGTGCCAGCTAGTCGGATTGTGGATAGGACTCTCATCACCGCTTTCCACCAACGGCATCCTGATCAACCTGCAATCCGTAGGGGCCGCCCCAGAGGGGTCCCTAACCGTCCGGCCCGCTCGGCTTCCTGTCCTGTGCCTGATCCTGTCTCGGGACCTGTCCCATCTCCCGACCACGGCCCTCCGGCTTCCTCCGAGGATGAGGACGTTCACTCGGACCGTTCGGAGGAGTTCTAGCCCTCCTCCGGCTCCCCTCCTCCCGCCCGGCGTGGTGTTGCTCTTGGGACTTCTGGGGCCGTCCCTTGGGGGGGGGGTTCTGTCATGGGCCTCTCACTCCACCGGGTTACCACCTTAATTTTCTTCCACTCTGCTCACCACTCTCTCTACTCAGCCTAACTAGCTCCACCTGTCCCTGCTCTGCTCTGCTCTAATTACTCTGCCAGCTGCGCTGCATTACCCACTACCTCTCCCAGTATTTAAGGCCCTGTCTTTCAGCTCTCCGGTGTCAGATCGTCTGCAAAGCTCACACCCGGAACCTGTTTGCTCGCGCTTCTGGCTCACCCTGGTTTTGTGACCCCGGACCTGCCTGTTTTTTGGATACTCTTCTGCCTCAGGAGATCCAGACCTGCTTCTGCCATTACGACTCCTGACTACTCTTCAATCCCGGTAACTCTGACCAGCCTTCTGCCTTGCTACTACGTATTTTGGATTTCCCTTGAACTGTACTGCTGCCTGGTTTCATTCCGCCCTGTTGTGTCTGTGTCTCCCCCCCCCAGGACTTCTGGACCACCCACCACCGGCTTCATAGGACGCATCGCTGCCACTGGGGGGGGCACAGACCCAGCGCATTGGACGGGATCCCTGTTACCCCTGGAGCCTTCATTCACTCCCTACTTCCCTTTTCCCCTTAAGTTTAATAAACTTTCTGGTGTGACGCAATTGTGGTCCTCTGGTCGTCTGTCTGAACCGTGACACACAGTCCACAGTGATCTGTTGATTTATTTTGTCAATCAACTGTCCTGGGAAATATTTTCTTGGTAGGAGGGTGGACACAACTATATTGGTTGTTGGGAACATAGCCTGTGCCCGTTCTGCCACTCTTCTCACTGCCCCAGATACATTTTCACCTTTGGCACGAAGGTCGTTTGTGCCAGTGTGGATGATGATGTTGTCAGGGGTGTCAATCCTGGTCTGACGGAGTAGCTGCATTGCACTTTCAGTTGTAGGACACCAGAATTTATACACCTGGTGTCTAGGGAATAATCTTTCCTGGACCAAGATCTTCGATAAGGATTGCAGTTGTGGGTGGTTGTCTGGGTGGAGCAGATTTGGAGGCTGGAGCAGACTGGGAGGCTGGTATTCTGACCTGGGCTGGAGCAGACTGGGAGGCTAGTATTCTGACCTGGGCTGGAGCAGACAGGGAGGCTGGTATTCTGACCTGGGCTGGAGCAGACAGGGAGGCTGGTATTCTGACCTGGGCTGGAGCAGACTGGGAGGCTAGTATTCTGACCTGGGCTGGAGCAGACAGGGAGGCTGGTATTCTGACCTGGGCTGGAGCAGACAGGGAGGCTGGTATTCTGACCTGGGCTGGAGCAGACTGGGAGGCTAGTATTCTGACCTGGGCTGGAGCAGACAGGGAGGCTGGTATTCTGACCTGGGCTGGAGCAGACAGGGAGGCTGGTATTCTGACCTGGGCTGGAGCAGACAGGGAGGCTGGTATTCTGACCTGGGCTGGAGCAGACAGGGAGGCTGGTATTCTGACCTGTGCTGGAGCAGACTGGGAGGCTAGTATTCTGACCTGGGCTGGAGCAGACAGGGAGGCTGGTATTCTGACCTGGGCTGGAGCAGACAGGGAGGCTGGTATTCTGACCTGGGCTGGAGCAGACTGGGAGGCTGGTAGGTTGACCTGGACTGGAGCAGACTGGGAGGCTGGTTGGCTGACCTGGACTGGAGCAGACTGGGAGACTGGTGCAGTGTCATCAGGCTGTGTGGTGGATGCCATGCTGGTTATGCTGGTCTCAGGTTCTGCCTGTGTTGTACCAAGCTGGTGGACATGTTCTCTAGATGCAGAGGACATAATGACTAGCTGCTGGTTGAGGGGGTCAATATACCTCTCTCTCTGCTCTAGTTCCTCTCTTGTTGTGCTCAGATGGTCTCTGAGGTCATCATTTGTCTGACTCAGTTTGTCCATTCTGCTTTCTAATTTAGCAATAGATGCTCTGCTCTCCTCCCTGAACTGTTTCATCTCTTCTTTTAGTTTCTGGACAGTGTCATCCTCTTGAAGCTTGTTCTCTCTGAGTTCTATGACCTCTGCTTCGACTAGAGAGAGGCTGTTGTGGAAACGTTGCATAGCAGGTGTTCTTGGTGTTGTAGTGTTGGCTCTGTCTGCTGCAGGTGAGGTAGGTAGAGGGACACAGGGTGTCTTGCTGGGTCACAGAGACTGTTGGGGGTGTTGGGGGTCTCTCTCTCTCTCTCGCTCTCTCTCTCTCTCTCTCTCTAATTTTCTCTATGTCTCTCTCTCTCTCTCTAATTATCTATATGTCTCTCTCTCTCTCTAATTATCTCTATGTCCCTCTCTCTCGCTCTCCATCTTTGTCTCTACCTCATTTGATTGGTTAAAGATCAGACACTGTCAATGAAGATATGCAGGAACTGCTTCCTTGGAAACCTAACCATGGGCTATGTTATCCAGGTGCATTTGTGATAACGGAAAGGTCGCTGGTTCTAATCCCTGAGCTGATTGGTGAAGAATCTGTTGATGTGCCCTTGAGCAAGGCACTTAACCCTAATTGCTCCTGTTAGTCGCTCTGGATAAGAGCATCTGCTAAATGACTAAAATGTAAATTATAGCATGTGGATACAATGTATTCTTCAAATGCACTCATGGCTGATATACATGATCAAAACCATCTTTGATAAGGAGCACGGATTTGGACTGTCTCCCGGTGCTCCCAATCCCACATTCCTCCATATTTGGAGCAGAAACTGTAAAACTTGGCTTCGACTGTGAGATTTGGGAGATGGCGAGTGTTGGACATCTCATGTGTACAACACGATGCTGCGGCTGGAAGGCTGCTCGCATAGCTCTGACCTCAAGTCTGCGTCTCAAATGTCACCCTATTCCCTACATAGTGCGCTACTTTTGACCAGAACCCTATGGTTCCATTTGGGATGCAGACCAAGTCTGCACTCGGTGCCAAGTCCTGGCATATTGCACGAATCAGTATAAACCTGTCGGCCGCATGTACGCACGCTTAAGTGTTCAAAGATGGGGATTGAATGTTTACAACGCAGCCTCGTCAAACACTGCGAGAGATTAATGCGCCTGGAAGACGTTTCGCGACCATTTCGCGACGCCGCAATTAGTTAACTCTTGGCCCCCCGCTCAACCGAGCCAGACCAAACCAAAGGCGGGCTGCTTTTTAAACATATCGCTGGCTTTTTAAACATATCGCTGGCGTAAACATTTTGACAGGTGACGAGATAAGGATGTAAGAGAGTGTAGGGTTTATGCGGAAAGCAGCTGGCCCTGCGCCAACCGTGTTCTGTTTAAAGCATCATTAAGATGCCAGACTCCACTTGAGCTTTTGAAAGGGAAATCTGCAGTTCAAACAACAACAACAAAGTGGGTACCCCGTCACTGTTTTGGTAAACATTTGAGAATTGGAGCTGGACATTTTTTACCACTTTCAAATTCATAGACATTGCTATGGATGCAAGGACTAACCATCCATGAGATCAACATTTTTAATTCAAAAATACATGTACCAATTGCAGATTGCCCCTTTAAACACTGCATATTTCTCTTGTTTCGAAGGTTCCTCCTACTACTAGAACTGCTAGATTTCTCATGTGAAACATATACACACTTACTGCATGCAGGCTGCGCAGTAGGCACTCCTAGTCCTATAGCCATCTAGGACATCTTAGTATGGAGTCAGTCCACCACCTAAAGGTATCATGTAACCCAGGGCTCTCCAACCCTGTTCCTGGAGAGCCACTCTCCTGTAGGTTTTTGCTCCAACCCCAGTTGTAACTAACCTGATTCAGCTTATCAACCAGCTAATTATTAGAATCATGTGCACTAGATTGGGGTTGGAGTGAAAACCTACAGGATGGTAGCTCTCCAGGACCAATAAACATTTTAGTATTTTAGGTTTCTCAAAATGGAAATCATTCTTTGAAGATTGTGTGATTAATCACATTTTCATCTATGCCATGCATTATAATGTGTTATGCATTTTTACATTTTAGTCATTTAGCAGACGCTCTTATCCAGAGCGACTTACAGTTAGTGAGTGCATACATGTTTTTTTTGTTTTTTTCATACTGGCCCCCCGTGGGAATCGAACCCACAACCCTGTCGTTGCAAACGCCATGCTCTACCAACTGAGCATAGTTCATAATGTGTTATAAATGTGTTATAAATGTGCTTATAAAACATTATGAAGAGGGTATCCATAGAAACAGAAAGTGTTACCAAATGTTATTAGAAATGATGCAACCAATCCAGTTGTATTATTCACAAACATTTCGTCAGTGTGTTTAAACCCCAGAGATAACAGAGCTGCATGAGCTTAGACACGCCACGAAGACCAACGTCTGAAAGCTGCGGTTGGCCGTCCTATCAACTCCGAATATCAGCCGTCATTTTCTGTTCATTTCCAGACGATTCTACGTGTTGAAACGGCGCAAACAGCCAATGTTTGTCGTCACCCAGCAGGTGGTAGCTAACACGCTGCTCTTTAGCCGTTTGCCTCTTGCATGTCTGAGCTCTAAAATGTAATTTGCTGAACAGTGTCCCTTTCCTCAGCAGCTCGGCAGATTGACATATTATGGCTGTGTGATCTATGTGTCTTTCAAGAGCTTGTTGTAACAACATGAGAGATGTCTGGGTTGAACGTATTTCTAGCTGGTTGTCATGAAGGTCACAATGGGCTCATGTAACGGTCATGATGATAGAGCATGGTGATATGACATATGATATAATATGCCTTCTCTTAGAGAAAAATATGTGCTAATTTTGTTTAGGGTTAAACGCCAAAGTGAAATGTAGTGTCACTGTCATCGCATGGACTTACAGCGGCTTAACAGTTACAGAGAAACTGTCTGCTGCTTCCCTATTCCCTATATGGTGCACTACTTTACATTAAATGGCACCCTATTCCCTATATGGTGCACTACTTTACATTAAATGGCACCCTATTCCCTATATGGTGCACTGCTTTACATTAAATGGCACCCTATTCCCTATATGGTGCACTACTTTACATTAAATGGCACCCTATTCCCTATATGGTGCACTACTTTACATTAAATGGCACCCTATTCCCTATATGGTGCACTACTTTACATTAAATGGCACCCTATTCCCTATATGGTGCACTACTTTACATTAAATGGCACCCTATTCCCTATATGGTGTACTACTTTACATTAAATGGCACCCTATTCCCTATATGGTGCACTACTTTACATTAAATGGCACCCTATTCCGTATATGGTGCACTACTTTCCATTAAATGGCACCCTATTCCCTATATAGTGCACTACTTTACATTAAATGGCACCCTATTCCTTATATGGTGTACTACTTTTGACCAGAGCAGTATTGCTCCTCTCTCTTGTCTCCTCTTCTCCTCCCATCTCTTTTCCCCTCTTACTTGTCTCCTCTCTCTCCTCCCCATATCCTCTCTCTCTCTTCCTCTCCCCTCCCTCCTTCCTGCTCTCTCTCCTCCCCTCCCCTCTCTCTCTTCCAGAGAGGCCCTGTACACTGTTCTGTTCTTCCACAGGGAAAGAGCAACCCCGCCTCCTGGCTGAGAAGGTGCTGGATGGAACCTCCTGCGGCCCTCAGGAGTCTGGCCTCTGTGCCAACGGGACTTGTCAGGTACACCAGTCATGTGACATGGGATTTGTCAGGTACACCAGTCATGTGACAGGGGACTTGTCAGGTACACCAGTCATGTGACATGGGATTTGTCAGGTACACCAGTCATGTGACATGGGACTTGTCAGGTACACCAGTCATGTGACATGGGACTTGTCAGGTACACCAGTCATGTGACATGGGACTTGACAGGTACACCAGTCATGTGACATGGGACTTGTCAGGTACACCAGTCATGTGACATGGGACTTGTCAGGTACACCAGTCATGTGACATGGGACTTGTCAGGTACACCAGTCATGTGACATGGGACTTGTCAGGTACACCAGTCATGTGACATAGGACTAGTTAGGTTCCAGTGTGTTCTACATTTTCAGTCATTCTTGAGTAGATTTACACAATATTGTAGCTATCTTTCTCTTATAGTTATAAATAAAGCTGGAAGTTCAACTTTTTTTTGCATAGGTTAATGTCACACAAAACCCAAAGCGCTGGAGAGTTTTGTAAGTGTTATTTACAGTGATCTCACGCAACAAAACTTTTTTTTTCTGGCGTCTCTGATACAGTTTATTCTGATCTGATGTCACAGTTCTCAGACAGCAAAATTGTGAAAAATGTTCCATATTGCAGAACGAGAAAGTCATTTTCCAAGCTGTTTCCCAACACATACTTTTTTAATACCACAAAAAACGCATTCCATGTCTCCTTCCAAACAAAGTCTTCAATGTCAAGTCCAGCAAGAAAAAAGAATGTCCCCCCCACCCCCCCCTCCCAAACACAAACCATGTCCAATCTGACATTTGGAACTGTACCTCTCCAAAGTTACCAGCTCATGTGCTTAAATCACTGACCCAAAATGGCATCCTATTTTCTATTTAGTGCAACAACAAAAAAATTCCAGGGCCCATAGGGCTTTGGTCAAAAGTAGTGCACTATGTAAGGAATAGGGTGCAATTTGGGACGCATGCACATTCTTATCGGTGGAGCCTCACAGCCAACCTCCATTATGTTGACTGCACTCCCAGGAGCAGGTGAACGTGCCTTCAGTAGACAGACGATCGCTCCAATGACCAGAACCTCTTTCTCTGGTAGAAAACAGCACCATGTCGGAAAAAAATAGACAACTGGGGAATAATTCAGAAAACACAGGGATGATTTGCAGGGATTATTTCCTGCTATCTGGGCTGGAGAGAGAGGAAGAGAGAGAGAGGAAGAGAGAAAGTGCAAACGAGAGACAGACAGACAAGATAGAGAGAGAGAGAGAAGAAGAGCAAAAGAGGGACAGGCAGAGAGGCAGAGAGGTACAGTGGGGAAAAAAAGCATTTAGTCAGCCACCAATTGTGCAAGTTCTCCCACTTAAAAAGATGAGAGAGGCCTGTAATTTTCATCATAGGTACACGTCAACTGTGACAGACAAATTGAGAAAAGAAAATCCAGAAAATCACATTGTAGGATTTTTAATTAATTTATTTGCAAATTATATGGTGGAAAATAAGTATTTGGTCACCTACAAACAAGCAAGATTTCTGGAGAGGTAGAGAGGCAGAGAGGCAGAGAGGTAGAGAGGTAGAGAGGCAGAGAGACAGAGAGACAGAGAGAGAGAAGCAGACAGAGAGCGAGAGCGAGAAACAAAGTAATATGTTGCCCTGGCGTTGTAAGGATGTTTCCACGCTCCCAGAGCCCCGGCACACACCCATCATTCTCTCTGACACATGGATGGCCCGTCTGTGAACTGCTGGCACTTGGTCAATAGAATCTGCTCTCCAGCTACATATTGCATAGTACTGTCTGTTCACCATAGTACTGTCTAATCACCATAGTACTGTCTGATCACCATAGTACTGTCTGATCACCATAGTACTGTCTGATCACCTGAATTGGGTTAGTGAAGGTTCTGGCTAAACTGAGCCCGTTTGGTTTCTAGTGAATACACCCCTGGCTAAACTGGGCCCGTTTGGTTCATAGTGAATACACCCCTGGCTAAACTGGGCCTGTTTGGTTCCTAGTGAATACACCCCTGGCTAAACTGGGCCCGTTTGGTTCCTAGTGAATACACCCTTGGCTAAACTGGGCCCATTTGGTTCCTAGTGAATACACCCCTGGCTAAACTGGGCCCGTTTGGTTCCTAGTGAATACACCCCTGGCTAAACTGGGCCTGTTTGGTTCCTAGTGAATACACCCCTGGCTAAACTGGGCCCGTTTGGTTCCTAGTGAATACACCCCTGGCTAAACTGGGCCTGTTTGGTTCCTAGTGAATACACCCCTGGCTAAACTGGGCCCGTTTGGTTCCTAGTGAATACACCCTTGGCTAAACTGGGCCCGTTTGGTTCATAGTGAATACACCCCTGGCTAAACGGGGCCCGTTTGGTTCCTAGTGAATACACCCCTGGCTAAACTGGGCCCGTTTGGTTCCTAGTGAATACACCCCTGGCTAAACTGGGCCCGTTTGGTTCCTAGTGAATACACCCCTGGCTAAACTGGGCCCGTTTGGTTCCTAGTGAATACACCCCTGGCTAAACTAGGCCCGTTTGGTTCCTAGTGAATACACCCCTGGCTAAACTGGGATGTACAGGACACACTAACAGATGCTTTTCTACATTATACTGCACTATCCCCCCTCCTCCGGCCCAAATCAGCCCTCCGCCCAAAGTCATCTCTTATTGTGCAAACATATGTGAAGTCCTGTCTAAGATTACAGTAGAATGCAGACATAATGAATGTCATGTTCAGTTTTGATGAACGTTTCTGCATGGTGCCCAAGTTGTCCAAAAGCCCCTGGACTAGACTGTCTTATCAACAGCGATCAAACCTTTTTTAAACCACCACTGCCCCCGTCATCAGAGGACAACGTTATTTTAAGCTTTATTTATATGTAACTGTATTATATTCTACTATCTACAATGTAACAATGTTCCAAACCTGAGGTGTCTGTGTTGCTCTCTAGAAAGTGGGCTGTGACGGGATCCTGGGTTCGATGGCAAGAGAGGACCACTGTGGGATGTGTAACGGCAATGGCAAATCCTGTAAGGTCATCAAGGGGGACTTCAATCACACCAGAGGAGCAGGTACCATACCATCAGCACCTTCATTAACCCTCAGCAGGTGTAGGGTGACCTTGCCCCTAGACTCTGCTACTGGGTCAGGGTTGCCTTTTCCCCACTAGTGGTTAAGGTTAGGAGGGGAGGCAGATCCTAGTTCTGTACCTAGGGGACTTCAGAGTGGATACTGTCACGTTATCCTCTGTTTGTCTCAGACAGTCTCACAGAGCTGGACTTTATCTCCTTGCAAGCTGTAGCCCTATTACAGGCAATGAAGCATTGGATTAAACAATGTTGAATTGCTTTTGATAAACTCCCAAAATTATTTCTGTCCAAGTAGGATTTGAACTTCGATTCAACTTTTATGGATCATAGTGTAGTTAATACAGTACAATGTCAAAACTTAACATTTACATTTTACAGACGCTCTTATCCAGAGCGACTTACAGTTAGTGAGTGCATACATCTTTTTATACTGGGCCCCCGCGGGAATTGAACCCACAACCCTGGCGTTGCAAACACCATGCTCTACCAACATCCATTCCCTCCCCTACCCTGGGCCAATTGTGCGCCGCCCCATGGGTCTCCCGGTCACGGCCGGCTAAGACAGAGCCTGGATTCGAACCAGGATCTCTAGTGGCACAGCTAGCACTGCGATGTAGTGCCTTAGACCACTGCGCCACTCGGGAGATACTTCATATGACTATTTCTACTGTAGTTGATCAGTTTATATTGTAGCTTATTGGTTAAAACGTTTTGGTTGTATATTGCTCTATAACCATTACATTTGAGTCATTTAGTGGACGCTCTTATCCAGAGTGACTTACAGTAGTGAGTAGATACATTTTTGTACTTCATTGGTAATAATAAAGTACTGGTCCCATGTGGCTCAGTTGGTAGAGCCTGATGCTTGCAATTCAAGGGTTGTGGGTTCGATTCCCACGGGGGACCAGTACGGGAAAAAGTAATGACATTATTATTACCAATGAAGGTTTACCACAGCTCAAGGAGAGAAAACAGGACGGAGTACCGCTCTTTTCTTTTCACTTGGGGTCTGATTATTACAATTAATCATTACTCACAAGAGACGCAGTTAAGTATTCATGTCAAACTTTATCAGTCAAACTGGATGTGTATCTCTCACGTTACAAATGGACAGATTTTAGTTAGTTATTTTCTGCTCCAAAAAAATAGACCCAGCCTCTCCTCGCTGACACTGAATCAGCACTAAGCAGCATCTTAAACACTAGACAAGGTTTACAAATCACCCTCTTGAATACTACTTCAAAGTCAGTTCAGATAACACAGCAAAAATGTCAACATCCGTGTGATGGATGGATGGCTGTGGCCCGGCAAACGGTGAGGAACACCTTCTCGACCTTGAACGGATCTCATTCTTAGGTACTCAAGCTCCTCGGACCACGCTAGGCTGACTGTGACCATCAGTTAGTTAGCAAGGGGACCCCACACATAGATCCATTCACGGCCTGTGATCGCGAGCACAGGGGGGCAGACACACACACGAACACACAATACAGTACCGTAGCTCCTCCAGTCAACCCGTCTGGCTATCTTAGAACTGAAGTGACTGAACTGTACGCTACATGTACACGTGATAATAGATCATTCTAGATAGTTCCGGTGCAGGCATAAACCAAACAACCGTACAGTCTCTCTCTTTATCTCTCTCTCTCTCTATGTCCGTCTCTCTCTCCCCTCAGGCTATGTGGAGGCTGTGATCATCCCCAAAGGGGCCAGGAGAATCAGAGTGGTGGAGGAAAAGCCTGCTCAGAGTTACCTGGGTAAGAGACGCACCGCTGTTGCTTTGAACAGCATGATACAGTAGCAAACAACTGTCTTGAATCTAGCAGCATAGTGCCCATTTGACTTTAAATATAACACTTTCTATAGCAGGTGTCTCAAACTCATTTTGCCTGGGGAGCACATTCTCTCTTCACCGGAGTCCAGAGGGCCGCGCTGCAAATGATGTAGGCTGTATATCCCTATGGCCACCTCATCGGCCACCTCATCGGCCAGTTCACCCAGCTTTACAGAGAGAGAGCATCAACTCCTACAGCTCTAGCATTCACGTCCACAGAGAGAACAATCCTCTCATCACTCCTCTCAATCCACTTGGCCCGTTCAAGTCACTGCTCTTGGACCAGTCCTTTCCCATCTTAAGAGAGAGAACACTTAAGCCGGGCGTACACTCCATGACTTTGGCCCAGATTTAGCAGTCCTAGACACATTTTTGAGATCGGAGACAAAATCCCCATGTCAGAGACGCAATCAGAAGGCTGCCGATCCCGTCTTTTAGTCGTCCCAGACATCCCGATATTTTCAAACATGTTTGATTTTTATTGGTACAAATTCTGCAATGCTCTTGTAGTGCGAGATGTGCAACGACACGTTTTGAGAACGGTGATCAGCAATAGCCAAGAGAGCTCGCCAGAGAAGAAGCCAGCGAGATGATGACGTTGTATCGCGGCCCGTCAGGAAGCCCAGGATCCAGTTGCAGAGGGAGGTGTTCAGTCCCAGGATCCTTAGCTTAGTGGTGAGCTTTGAGAGCACTATGGTGTTGAACGCTGAGCTGTAGTCAATGAATAGCATTCTCACGTAGGTGTTCCTCTTGTCCAGGTGGGAAAGGGCAGTGTGGAGTGCAATAGAGATTGCATCATCTGTGGATCTGTTGGGGCGGTGTGCAAATTGGACTGGGTCTAGGGTTTCTGGGATAATGGTGTTGATGTGAGCCATGACGAGCCTTTCAAAGCACTTCTTGGCTACAGACGTGAGTGCTACTGGTCGGTTGTCATTTAGGCAGGTTATCTTAGTGTCCTTGGGCACAGGGACTATGGTGGTCTGCTTGAAACATGTTGGTATTACAGTCTCAGTCAGGGACATGTTGAAAATGTCAGTGAAGACACTTGCCAGTTGGTCAGCACATGCTCGGAGTACACGTCCTGGTAATGCGTCTGGCCCTGCGGCCTTGTGAATGTTGACCTGCATAAAAGTCTTACTCACATCGGCTACGGAGAGCGTGATCACATAGTCATCCGGAACAGCTGGTGCTCTCATGCATGCTTCAGTGTTGCTTGCCTCGAAGCGAGCATAGACGTGATTTAGGTCGTCTGGTAGGCTTGTGTCACTGGGCAGCTCGCGGCTGTGCTTCCCTTTGTAGTCTGTAATAGTTTTCAAGCCCTGCCACATCCGACGAGCGTCAGAGCCGGTGTAGTACGATTCAATCTTAGTCCTGTATTGACTCTTTGCCTGTTTGATGGTTCGTCAGAGGGCATAGCGGGATTTATTATAAGTGTCCGGGTTAGAGTCCCGCTCCTTGAAAGCGGCAGCTCTAGCCTTTAGCTCAGTGCGGATGTTGCCTGTAATCCATGGCTTCTGGTTGGGGTTTGTACGTATGGTCACTGTGGGACGACGTCATCGATGCACTTATTGATGAAGCCAGTGACTGATGTGGTATACTCCTCAATGCCATCGGATGAGTCCCGGAACATATTCCAGTCTGTGCTAGCAAAACAGTCCTGTAGCTTAGCATCTGCGTCATCTGGCCACTTTTTTATTAACCGAGTCACTGGTGCTTCCTGCTTTAGTTTTTGCTTATAAGCAGGAATCAGGAGGATAGAGTTATGGTCAGATTTGCCAAATGGAGGGCGAGGGAGAGCTTTGTATGCGTCTCTGTGTGTGGAGTAAAGGTGGTCTAGAGTTTTTTTCCCTCTGGTTGCACATTTAACATGCTGGTAGAAATGAGGTAGAACGGATTTAAGTTTCCCTGCATTAAAGTCCCCGGCCACTAGGAGTGCTGCCTCTGGATGAGCGTTTTCCTGTTTACTTATGGCCTTATACAGCTCATTGAGTGGAGTCTTAGTTCCAGCATTGGTTTGTGGTGTTATATAGACAGCTACGAAAAATAAAGATTAAAACTCTCTTGGTAAATAGTGTGGTCTACAGCTTATCATGAGATACTCTACCTCAGGCGAGCAAAACCTTGAGACTTCCTTAGTATTAGATGTTTTGCACCAGCTGTTGTTTACAAATATACACAGACCGCCACCCCTTGTCTTACCGGAGTCAGCCGTTCTATCCAGACGATGTAGCGTATATCCCGCCAGCTGTATGTTATCAATGTCGTCGTTCAGCCACGACTAGGTGAAACATAAGATATAGTTTTTAATATCCCATCGGTAGGATAACCGTAATCTTAGGTCGTCTACCTTATTTGACAAGGCACCCCGACCTACGTCCACGATATCTCCGTCTCTTTCTCATGCGAATGACGGGAATTTGGGCCTTGTCGGGTGTCTGTAGGATATCCTTCGCGTTCGACTCGTTGTAGAAAAAATCTTCGTCCAATACGAGGTGAGTAATCGCTGTCCTGATATCCAGAAGCTCTTTTTGGTCATAACAGACGGTGGCAGAAACATTATGTACAGATTAAATTACAAATAACGCCAAAAAACACACATAATAGTAGAATTGGTTAGAGGGCCGTAAAACGGCAGCCATCTTCTTCTCCGTCACCATTCTATAACCAATGTGTAAACTCCAATGATGTATATAAACCATGGATTGCTGATGCTATGTATTGGCCAATGAGAGGCTTTGAAGCCACCGGGGGACAGTGACATTAGTACTTTAAAAAAATATTATACTTTAAGGAAAAGGTTTCTGTATATATTTTCTTTTTTCTATGTTTAGCTCACATAATATAATTTAAAGGATGCATTAAGGTGTCTGTAATATAATTAACGTGTAGACATTAATACATGCATTTCTGTAGGTGGGAACAATTTTTTTTACAACGGTTAGGTATCTAGTGTATATATAAATCCTTGGTAGACTCTCACGCAGGAGCGATGACTACTACTAGCCTACCAGTATGTGTTTGTACTTGCTTGTAACCAAAGCCAAAGTGTCAAATTGTTACAGCTCTTACTCTGAAGTTCACAAGCAACGTTATTGAATTGAAAATGTATTGGCTAGATATTTCAACTCTTTTACGGCAAGTGTGAATGTCTGAAAATATTTTATGAAGCTGCTTTGAGCCACAGCTCGTTATAGCTACACTATCTAATCGCATCACTGTTTTCACGAGACAGCGTGGTTTCCAGAATCCTCACGACCAACTGTGTGACCCCCCGTCGTTGCGAGAACGTTTTGTGTGCGCACCGCTGCGTTGGTAAGACAAAAGACGTCAGCAAAGACGTTGCTTTTAATGTGAGAGGCTCAGCGATGTCAGGATGTTGAAAGTTGTGTAGTGTACGCCTGGCATTTAGCTCCTTCACATCTACACAACGATCACCTCTCTCATCTTTCATGTGCCCAATCCACTGCTCTTAGGTAAGTCCATCCCCCAGCTTTCGAGTCCCACTAACTTCCCGAACTCCTCCACATTTCCTCTCATCTTTCACGTGCCCAATCCACTGCCCTCAGATTAGTCCTTCAGCCAGCTTTAGCGAGAGAGCATTAGCTCCCCCAGCTCCACACATCTCCTCTCATCTCTCATACGCCTCTCTCTCTCAGATGTCTCTCTCAGACTCCTAGCGTAACCACACAACACAGGCCCTGCGCCCTATCCATCTGTCTAATATGTGTCAGCAGACCCGCCTGCTTTCAGGGAATAAGCTGGACTGTGTCTCAAATGGCACCCTATTCCCTATGTAGTGCACTACTTATTGCCGTTTGGGACACAGCCTGCCTGTTTTCATCCCCTGCATGCCAGCGTCCTGACTCCTGCCTTTCATGTGGCGAGATTAGGAACCACGGGGCGGCTCACTTCAATTACACCGAGAGGCTGCTGGGGCAATCCTCTCTACTTCCCCAGAGTCTCTACTAACCCAGAGTCTCTACTAACCCAGAGTCTCTATTACCCCAGAGTCTATATTACCCCAGAGTCTCTATTACCCCAGAGTCTCTACTAACCCAGAGTCTCTATTACCCCAGAGTCTCTATTACCCCAGAGTCTCTATTACACCAGAGTCTCTACTAACCCAGAGTCTCTATTACCCCAGAGTCTCTACTAACCCAGAGTCTCTACTAACCCAGAGTCTCTATTACCCCAGAGTCTATATTACCCCAGAGTCTCTCCTTCCCCAGAGTCTCTACTTCCCCAGAGTCTCTATTACCCCAGAGTCTATATTACCCCAGAGTCTCTACTAACCCAGAGTCTCTATTACCCCAGAGTCTCTACTACCCCAGAGTCTCTACTTCCCCAGAGTCTCTCCTTCCCCAGAGTCTCTCCTTCCCCAGAGTCTCTCCTTCCCCAAAGTCTCTACTAACCCAGAGTCTCTACTACCCCAGAGTCTCTACTTCCCCAGAGTCTCTATTACCCCAGAGTCTCTACTAACCCAGAGTCTCTACTACCCCAGAGTCTCTACTTCCCCAGAGTCTCTCCTTCCCCAAAGTCTCTACTTCCCCAGAGTCTCTACTACCCCAGAGTCTCTATTACCCCAGAGTCTCTACTACCCCAGAGTCTCTATTACCCCAGAGTCTCTACTTCCCCAGAGTCTCTACTAACCCAGAGTCTCTACTACCCCAGAGTCTCTACTTCCCCAGAGTCTCTCCTTCCCCAGAGTCTCTACTACCCCAGAGTCTCTATTACCCCAGAGTCTCTACTACCCCAGAGTCTCTACTAACCCAGAGTCTCTATTACCCCAGAGTCTCTACTACCCCAGAGTCTCTACTTCCCCAGAGTCTCTACTACCCCAGAGTCTCTACTACCCCAGAGTCTCTACTTCCCCAGAGTCTCTATTACACCAGAGTCTCTATTACCCCAGAGTCTCTAATAACCAAGAGTCTCTACTACCCCAGAGTCTCTACTTCCCCAGAGTCTCTATTACCCCAGAGTCTCTATTACCCCAGAGTCTCTACTACCCCAGAGTCTCTCCTTCCCCAGAGTCTCTACTAACCCAGAGTCTCTACTACCCCAGAGTCTTTACTTCCCCAGAGTCTCTATTACCCCAGAGTCTCTATTACCCCAGAGTCTCTATTACCACAGAGTCTCTATTACCCCAGAGTCTCTACTTCCCCAGAGTCTCTACTAACCCAGAGTCTCTACTAACCCAGAGTCTCTCCTTCCCCAGAGTCTCTACTACACCAGTCTCTACTTCCCCAGAGTCTCTACTAACCCAGAGTCTCTACTTCCCCAGAGTCTCTATTACCCCAGAGTCTATATTACCCCAGAGTCTCTACTTCCCCAGAGTCTCTATTACCCCAGAGTCTCTACTTCCCCAGAGTCTCTATTACCCCAGAGTCTCTACTTCCCCAGTCTCTATTACACCAGAGTCTCTACTACCCCAGAGTCTCTATTACCCCAGAGTCTCTATTACCCCAGAGTCTCTACTACCCCAGAGTCTCTACTTCCCCAGAGTCTCTCCTTCCCCAAAGTCTCTACTTCCCCAGAGTCTCTATTACCCCAGAGTCTCTATTACCCCAGAGTCTCTACTAACCCAGAGTCTCTACTACCCCAGAGTCTCTACTACCCCAGAGTATCTACTACCCCAGAGTCTCTACTTCCCCAGAGTCTCTATTACCCCAGAGTCTCTATTACCCCAGAGTCTCTATTACCCCAGAGTCTCTACTACCCCAGAGTCTCTACTACCCCAGAGTCTCTACTTCCCCAGAGTCTCTCCTTCCCCAAAGTCTCTACTTCCCCAGAGTCGCTACTAACCCAGAGTCTCTATTACCCCAGAGTCTCTACTACCCCAGAGTCTCTACTACCCCAGAGTCTCTACTACCCCAGAGTCTCTACTAACCCAGAGTCTCTACTAACCCAGAGTCTCTACTTCCCCAGAGTCTCTATTACCCCAGAGTCTCTATTACCCCAGAGTCTCTATTACCCCAGAGTCTCTATTACCCCAGAGTCTCTACTAACCCAGAGTCTCTACTACCCCAGAGTCTCTACTACCCCAGAGTCTCTACTTCCCCAGAGTCTCTACTTCCCCAGAGTCTCTATTACCCCAGAGTCTCTATTACCCCAGAGTCTCTACTAACCCAGAGTCTCTATTACCCCAGAGTCTCTATTACCCCAGAGTCTCTATTACACCAGAGTCTCTACTAACCCAGAGTCTCTATTACCCCAGAGTCTCTACTAACCCAGAGTCTCTACTAACCCAGAGTCTCTATTACCCCAGAGTCTATATTACCCCAGAGTCTCTCCTTCCCCAGAGTCTCTACTTCCCCAGAGTCTCTATTACCCCAGAGTCTATATTACCCCAGAGTCTCTACTAACCCAGAGTCTCTATTACCCCAGAGTCTCTACTACCCCAGAGTCTCTACTTCCCCAGAGTCTCTCCTTCCCCAGAGTCTCTCCTTCCCCAGAGTCTCTCCTTCCCCAAAGTCTCTACTAACCCAGAGTCTCTACTACCCCAGAGTCTCTACTTCCCCAGAGTCTCTATTACCCCAGAGTCTCTACTAACCCAGAGTCTCTACTACCCCAGAGTCTCTACTTCCCCAGAGTCTCTCCTTCCCCAAAGTCTCTACTTCCCCAGAGTCTCTACTACCCCAGAGTCTCTATTACCCCAGAGTCTCTACTACCCCAGAGTCTCTATTACCCCAGAGTCTCTACTTCCCCAGAGTCTCTACTAACCCAGAGTCTCTACTACCCCAGAGTCTCTACTTCCCCAGAGTCTCTCCTTCCCCAGAGTCTCTACTACCCCAGAGTCTCTATTACCCCAGAGTCTCTACTACCCCAGAGTCTCTACTAACCCAGAGTCTCTATTACCCCAGAGTCTCTACTACCCCAGAGTCTCTACTACCCCAGAGTCTCTACTACCCCAGAGTCTCTACTACCCCAGAGTCTCTACTTCCCCAGAGTCTCTATTACACCAGAGTCTCTATTACCCCAGAGTCTCTAATAACCAAGAGTCTCTACTACCCCAGAGTCTCTACTTCCCCAGAGTCTCTATTACCCCAGAGTCTCTATTACCCCAGAGTCTCTACTACCCCAGAGTCTCTCCTTCCCCAGAGTCTCTACTAACCCAGAGTCTCTACTACCCCAGAGTCTTTACTTCCCCAGAGTCTCTATTACCCCAGAGTCTCTATTACCCCAGAGTCTCTATTACCACAGAGTCTCTATTACCCCAGAGTCTCTACTTCCCCAGAGTCTCTACTAACCCAGAGTCTCTACTAACCCAGAGTCTCTCCTTCCCCAGAGTCTCTACTACACCAGTCTCTACTTCCCCAGAGTCTCTACTAACCCAGAGTCTCTACTTCCCCAGAGTCTCTATTACCCCAGAGTCTATATTACCCCAGAGTCTCTACTTCCCCAGAGTCTCTATTACCCCAGAGTCTCTACTTCCCCAGAGTCTCTATTACCCCAGAGTCTCTACTTCCCCAGTCTCTATTACACCAGAGTCTCTACTACCCCAGAGTCTCTATTACCCCAGAGTCTCTATTACCCCAGAGTCTCTACTACCCCAGAGTCTCTACTTCCCCAGAGTCTCTCCTTCCCCAAAGTCTCTACTTCCCCAGAGTCTCTATTACCCCAGAGTCTCTATTACCCCAGAGTCTCTACTAACCCAGAGTCTCTACTACCCCAGAGTCTCTACTACCCCAGAGTATCTACTACCCCAGAGTCTCTACTTCCCCAGAGTCTCTATTACCCCAGAGTCTCTATTACCCCAGAGTCTCTATTACCCCAGAGTCTCTATTACCCCAGAGTCTCTACTACCCCAGAGTCTCTACTACCCCAGAGTCTCTACTTCCCCAGAGTCTCTCCTTCCCCAAAGTCTCTACTTCCCCAGAGTCGCTACTAACCCAGAGTCTCTATTACCCCAGAGTCTCTACTACCCCAGAGTCTCTACTACCCCAGAGTCTCTACTAACCCAGAGTCTCTACTACCCCAGAGTCTCTACTAACCCAGAGTCTCTACTAACCCAGAGTCTCTACTTCCCCAGAGTCTCTATTACCCCAGAGTCTCTATTACCCCAGAGTCTCTATTACCCCAGAGTCTCTATTACCCCAGAGTCTCTACTAACCCAGAGTCTCTACTACCCCAGAGTCTCTACTACCCCAGAGTCTCTACTTCCCCAGAGTCTCTACTTCCCCAGAGTCTCTATTACCCCAGAGTCTCTATTACCCCAGAGTCTCTACTTCCCCAGAGTCTCTATTACCCCAGAGTCTCTACTTCCCCAGAGTCTCTATTACCCCAGAGTCTCTACTTCCCCAGAGTCTCTATTACCCCAGAGTCTCTACTTCCCCAGAGTCTCTATTACCCCAGAGTCTCTATTACCCCAGAGCCTCTACTTCCCCAGAGTCTCTATTACCCCAGAGTCTCTACTTCCCCAGAGTCTCTATTACCCCAGAGTCTCTACTTCCCCAGAGTCTCTATTACCCCAGAGTCTCTACTTCCCCAGAGTCTCTATTACCCCAGAGTCTCTACTTCCCCAGAGTCTCTATTACCCCAGAGTCTCTACTTCCCCAGAGTCTCTATTACCCCAGAGTATCTACTACACCAGAGTCTCTATTACCCCAGAGTATCTACTACACCAGAGTCTCTATTACCCCAGAGTATCTACTACACAGAGTCTCTCCTTCCCCAGAGTCTCTATTACCCCAGAGTCTCTACTAACCCAGAGTCTCTACTACCCCAGAGTCTCTACTAACCCAGAGTCTCTATTACACCAGAGTCTCTACTTCCCCAGAGTCTCTACTTCCCTGCACCACCACCCCCATTATTTCTTCCTAACTCCCCATTCGCTAAGCCATCCCTCTCCACCCTCCCAGGATGCCAATCTGCTAAGGAGAAGCCAAATGAGTTCAAACGCATGTAGAGGGTAGAGTGATAAGATTGGACAAGAGGTTACTGTTAGGATTCTGGCAAGAATACCGCTTTAGCGGGTTTAGAGTAAGGGTGAGGGTGTGTTTCTGGCCAGTATGGATGTTTTATCTTTCAGTGTGTGTATGTGTGTGTGTGTGTATGTGTGTGTGTGTGGTGTGTGTGTGTGTGTGTGTGTGTGTGTGTGTGTGTGTGTGTGTGTGTGTGTGTGTGTGTGTGTGTGTGTGTGTGTGTGTGTGTGTGTGTGTGTGTGTGTGGTGTGTGTGTGTGTGTGTGTGTGTGTGTGTGTGTGTGTGTGTGTGTGTGTGTGTGTGTGTGTGTGTGTGTGTGTGTGTGTGTGTGTGTGTGTGTGTGTGTGTGTGTGTGTGTGTGTGTGTGTGTGTGTGTGTGTGTGTGTGGAGAGAATAACACCATTCTACAGTATGTTGTACAATACATTATCAAAGGAGATACAAGGTTAATAAACAAGCATCAATTATTGTAAATATATATTGACGTTTCAAATAATTTTGGATACTCACCAAGCTTTTAAAATGAAACTTCCCCATACACTGAATACAAAAATGTCTAAGATGAAGGCATCTCAGCTTAAATGTGGTCCTCTGTAGCTCAGCAGGTAGAGCACGGCGTTTGTAACGCCAAGGTAGTGGGTTCGATCCCCGGGACCACCCATACACAAAAAACAATTTTATGCAATGTATGTAGGTCGCTTTGGATAAAAGCGTCTGCTAAATGGCATATTATTATTTATTATTAAACATGTCTAAGATGAAGGTATCACAGCTAAACATGTCTAAGATCAAGGCCTCACAGCTAAGTGGTAAACAGAGTGTGGGCCAGACTGCTGCCTTACCTTTTTCCTCACTCACAGTATCAACAACGTCCGTCCACAGAGTGGGTTCAAGTTACATGTGCATCAAAACACTGGCCCAAATGGCACTCTATTCGCTATATAGTGCACTACCTTTGACCAGAGCCCATAGGTTACTATGTAGGGAATAGGGTGCCATTTGGGATGCACACACTATCAAAGATTGCAACTATGATCTCTGCTGCATTTCCTTGTTTACTTTCTGCAGCACTCAAAGACACAAACAAGCATTCCATCAACAGCGACTGGAAGATAGACCACCCAGGAGCCTTCAACATGGCGGGCACCACCGTTCACTACGTCCGGAGAGGACTGTGGGAGAAAATGTCCGCCAAAGGCCCCACAACCTCCCCGCTGCATCTCATGGTGAATGACAGATTTCCTTATGTCTCTGTAAACCTGAGTTCAAATACTATTTGGAATCTTTCACCTACTTTCAGCATTTGCTTTAGCCTGCCTGGAGTGCAGGGTAGGGTTGGGCAAGGTAGGGTTGGGCAAGGTAGGGTTGGGCAGGGTAGAGTTGGGCAGGGTAGGGTTGGGCAGGGTAGGGTTGGGCAGGGTAGGGTTGGGCAGGGTAGGGTAGGTTTGGGCAAGGTAGGGTTGGGCAGGGTAGGGTTGGGCAGGGTAGGGTTGGGTAGGGTTGGGTAGGGTTGGGCAGGGTAGGGTTGGGTAGGGTTGAGCAGGGTAGGGTTGGGCAGGGTAGGGTTGGGCAGGGTAGGGTTGGGCATGGTAGGGTAGGGCAGTGTAGGGTTGGGTAGGGTTGGGCAGGGAAGGGTTGGGCAGGGTAGGGCAGGGTAGGGTTGGGCAGGGTAGCGTTGGGCAGGGTAGGGTAGGGTTGGGTAGGGCAGGGTAGGGTTGGGCAGGGTAGGGTTGGGCAGGGTAGGGTTGGGCAGGGCAGGGCAGGGTAGGTTTGGGCAGGGTAGGGTTGGGCAGGGTAGGGTTGGGCAGGGTAGGGTTGGGCAGGGTAGGGTAGGGCAGGGTAGGGTTGGGTAGGGTTGGGCAGGGAAGGGTTGGGCAGGGTAGGGTTGGGCAGGGTAGGGTAGGGTTGGGTAGGGCAGGGTAGGGTTGGGCAGGGTAGGGTTGAGTAGGGTTGAGCAGGGTAGGGTTGGGCAGGGCAGGGTAGGGTTGGGCAGGGTAGGGTTGGGCAGGGCAGGGCAGGGTAGGTTTGGGCAGGGTAGGGTTGGGCAGGGTAGGGTTGGGCAGGGTAGGGTTGGGCAGGGTAGGGTAGGGCAGGGTAGGGTTGGGTAGGGTAGGGTTGGGCAGGGTAGGGTAGGGCAGGGTAGGGTTGGGTAGGGTTGGGTAGGGTAGGGCAGGGTAGGGTAGGGCAGGGTAGGGTTGGGCAGGGTAGGGTTGGGCAGGGTAGGGTAGGGTTGGGTAGGGCAGGGTAGGGTTGGGCAGGGTAGGGTTGAGTAGGGTTGAGCAGGGTAGGGTTGGGCAGGGCAGGGTAGGGTTGGGCAGGGTAGGGTTGGGCAGGGCAGGGCAGGGTAGGTTTGGGCAGGGTAGGGTTGGGCAGGGTAGGGTTGGGCAGGGTAGGGTTGGGCAGGGTAGGGTAGGGCAGGGTAGGGTTGGGTAGGGTTGGGCAGGGAAGGGTTGGGCAGGGTAGAGCAGGGTAGGGTTGGGCAGGGTAGGGTTGGGCAGGGTAGGGTAGGGTTGGGTAGGGCAGGGTAGGGTTGGGCAGGGTAGGGTTGAGTAGGGAAGGGTAGGGTTGGGCAGGGTTGGGCAGGGCAGGGTAGGGCAGGGCAGGGTAGGGCTGGGCAGGGTAGGGTTGGGCAGGGTTGGGTTGGGTAGGGCAGGGTAGGGTAGGGTTGGGCAGGGTAGGGTTGGGCAGGGTTGGGCAGGGCAGGGTTGGGCAGGGTAGGGTTGGGCAGGGCAGGGTTGGGCAGGGTAGGGTTGGGCAGGGTAGGGTTGGGCAGGGTAGGGTAGGGTTGGGCAAGGTAGGGTTGGGCAAGGTAGGGTTGGGCTACCAGGGCTATGCAGCATTTCATTATTGTGGTCAAGTCCCCTAGTCCTGAGGCGCTACCAGGGCTATCAAATAAAATAAAATGGTATTTGTCACATGCGCCGAATACAACAGGTGTAGACCTTACAGTGAAGGGCTTACTTACAGGCCCTTAACCAACAATGCAGTTTTAAGAAAGAATACCCCAAAAATCACAAAAAAATACAATATAAAATAATACGAAATAAAAGTAACAAATAATTAAAGAGCAGCAGTAAAAATAACAATGCAGGTTCGTTATTGTGGTCGGGTCCACTAGTCCTGAGATGCTTCCAGGGCTATGCAGGATTTTGTTCCAGCCCAGCACTAAAACACCAGATCCAACTAATCAACTAATCATCAAGGCCTTGATTAAAGTTTTCAGTGCTGGGCTGGAACAAAAAACGGCTTACCTTGTAGCTTTTTCTGACTGATGTAGTAGGTGACCTCTGAACTCACAAACCCTTTATGAACTCATCATATATAAGGGTTTGTTATTACACTGCTGTACAATAGACAAACCAGTAAACAGTGACTCAACTGTCATGTCTAACGAAGAACTACGGAATTTCTGGTGGTACTATATCCACAGGTGGAAGCACACACCCCATATGTCAGGTCAGGTTGTGAGTTGGCCTGTGACCAGCCTGGCAGACTGAGCGCAGCCGGGATTAATGATTGAGGATATGATGGGCTGCACGGCTGCCGTTATTAGCTGGCTGCGGCTAGCGACATCTCTGTCATTGCTGGGATTAGGGTTATAATTTTAATAGGATTAGCCTCCTGACAATTCCAGCAGTGCTACTAATGAGATTAAGTTAAGGGTGGGGGTGTGCATCATGAGAAATCGGGCCCCGCACAGTGGTTTCATAAAGTAATAAACGTTAATTGATAACAGTAGTGTGTGGGCGGCAATATGATATAAAATCAATATGATATCAAATCAGTATGATATCAAATCAGTATGATATCAAATCAGTATGATATCAAATCAGTATAATATCAAATCATGTCTCAGTGGCCTTGGAAAGTGCCTCTTCAAAAACAGCTGTTCGTTTCTTCTACATTTTGGAAATGAAGTGTATGTATTGTAATGTTTTTATTACAATGTATTTACGGAGGAGGTAGTCTTTTGAGAAGCTATCCAATTTTTGTGTACTTTGAAAATTAGTTGAAGACCAAGGCTCAAATAAATACAAGTCTTTCTTCTAAAATAATCCCTAGTCCCTAACCCCTAACCCCTAGTTTCTTACCCCTAGACCAGGGATACTCAAATCTGGACCTTGAGTCCAGTTCCACATGTTTTACCTGGTAGTTAATTGCATTCACATGGTACCCCGGGTTTAAACCAGTCCCTTACTAAATTGCAATAATTAAAATCTGGTGTGGAACTGGACTCGAGGTCCAGATTTGTGTATCCAGGCTCTGTCGTAGCCGGCCGCGACCGGGAGACCCATGGGGGCGGCGCACAATTGGCCCAGCCTCGTCCAGGGTAGGGGAGGGAATGGCCGGCAGGGATGTAGCTCAGTTGGTAGAGCATGGCGTTTGCAACGCCAGGGTTGTGGGTTCGTTTCCCCACGGGGGGGCCAGTATGAAAAAAATTATGTATGCACTCACTAACTGTAAGTCGCTCTGGATAAGAGCGTCTGCTAAAATGACTAAAATGTAAAAAAATTAAATAATGTATCCCTGGACACGTATGGTCGCAGCTCCACCTTGCCCTCCACATTGACAGGCTAGTTGGACTTTACGTCATGCCATGTTTGTTACTGGAATGGGTCAAACTGAATCCACAAACTGGAGGAAATAACATCAAACATTGGACAAATAATAGACAAACGTTGACCTCGTATCATCCACCTGACCCAGGTGCTGCTGTTTAAACTTGAGGCAATAATGTCAAACATTAGACAAACATTACTCAAACGTTGACCTCGTATTATCCACCTGACCCAGGTGCTGCTGTTTAAACTTGAGGCAATAATGTCAAACATTAGACAAACATTACTCAAACGTTGACCTCGTATTATCCACCTGACCCAGGTGCTGCTGTTTAACGAGCAGAACCATGGGATCCATTACGAGTACACCATCCCCACAGAGGCTAACATGCAACCCCAGGGGGGGCTGGGTCCAGGGGCCATGCCCAGCGAACCCCTTTTCATGTGGACCCACTCTGGCTGGGAGGACTGCCATGCCGTGTGTGGAGGAGGTAGGACCACCAACACACCCCATTGACATCCAGCAGTAGGAGGTAGGACCACCATCACATCCCCATTGACATCCAGCAGTAGGAGGTAGGACCACCATCACACCCCATTGACATCCAGCAGTAGGAGGTAGGACCACCATCACACCCCATTGACATCCAGCAGTAGGAGGTAGGACCACCATCACACCCCATTGACATCCAGCAGTAGGAGGTAGGACCACCATCACATCCCCATTGACATCCAGCAGTAGGAGGTAGGACCACCATCACACCCCATTGACATCCAGCAGTAGGAGGTAGGACCACCATCACACCCCATTGACATCCAGCAGTAGGAGGCAGGACCACCATCACATCCCCATTGACATCCAGCAGTAGGAGGTAGGACCACCATCGTTCAGTCTCATTACGTATTGTATTTGTTTTTAGCTAGAGTAGAAACAGGGGTTGTGACAGTTTAAGAGGAGTTAACAGTCTGAGGGGTGTACTCTGGCTTTGAACCCTGGTGGTCTCCAGCGGGGAATTGAGCCAGGAGTGCACTTGTTGTGGTTTTGACAGGATAGGTAAGAAAGAATGGAGAGATAGATGAGGTGGAGAGACACAGTAATGAGTGCGGCGGAACCCGGATTTGAACCCCAGTGTCCTATGACAATGTGTAGTCTGGAGTCGGCATTGCTAGCACTCATGTGCAGTGCATTCGGAAAGTATTCAGACCCCTTGACTTTTTCCACATTTTGTTACGTTACAGCCTTATCCTAAAATGGATTAAATTGTTTTTGCAAATTTATATTTAAAAAAAAACGGAAATATCACATTTACATAAGTATAAGATCCTTTACTCAGTACTTTGTTGAAGCACCTTTGTCAGCGATTACAGCCTCGAGTCTTCTTGGGTATGATACTACAAGCTTGGCACACCTGTATTTGGGGAGTTTCTACCATTCTTCTCTGCAGATCCTCTCAAGCTCTGTCAGGTTGGATGGGGAGCATGCTGCACAGCTATTTTCAGGTCTCTCCAGAGATGTTCGATTGGGTTCAAGTCTGGGCTCTGGCTGGGCCACTCAAGGACATTCAGGGACTTGTCCCGAAGCCACTCCTGCGTTGTCTTGGCTGTGTGCTTAGGGTCATTGTCCTATTGGAAGGTGGACCTTCGCCCCAGTCTGAGGTCCTGAGCACTCTGGAGCAGGTTTTCATCAAGGATCTCCCTGTACTTTGCTCCGTTCATCTTTCCCTTGATCCTGACTAATCTCCCAGTCCCTGCCGCTGAAGAACATCCCCACAGCATAATGCTGCCACCACCATGCTTCACCGTAGGGATGGTGCCAGGTTTCCTCCAGACTTGACGCTTGGCATTCAGGCCAAAGAGTTAAATCTTGATTTAATCAGACCAGATAATCTTGTTTCTCATGGTCTGAGAGTCTTTAGGTGCCTTTTGGCAAACTCCAAGCGGGCTGTCATGTGCCTTTTACTGAGGAGTGGCTTCCGTCTGGCCACTCTACCATGAAGGCCTGATTGGTGGAGTGCTGCAGAGATGGATGTCCTTCTGGAAGGTTTTTCCATCTCCACAGAGGAACTCTGTAGCTCTGTCAGAGTGACCATCGGGTTCTTGGTCACTTCCCTGACCAAGGCCCTTCTTCCCCGATTGCTCAGTTTGGCCGGGCGGCCAGCTCTTATAAAGAGTCTTGGTGGTTCCAAACTTCTTCCATTTAAGAATGATGGAGGCCACTGTGTTCTTGAGGACCGTCAATGCTGCAGACATTTTTTGGTACCCTTCCCCAGATCTGTGCCTTCACACAATCCTGTCTCGGAGCTCTACGGATAATTCCTTCGACCTCATGGCTTGGCATTTCCTCTAACACGCAGTGTCCACTGTGAGACCTTATATAGACAGGTGTGTGCCTTTCCAAAATCATGTCCAATCAAGTTGATCCATTTTAGAATAAGGCTGTAAAGTAACAAAATGTGGGGAAAAGTAAAGGTTGTCTGAATACTTTCCGAATGCACTGTGTGCGCTCAGTTGAACCGTTTCAGGGATGTGACGTTTCATGATTAATGCTTACTATCTGGCTGATCAGTGATGTTAGTTGAGATGTTAGTTGAGTACCAGGGAGAAGAGGAAGCAAGCAGTTTATGACACTCTCTATTATGTTATGATCATCAATACAATCAATAGCCCAATTCTCTACAAAGATTTAAATTATTTATATGATTTATATGAACTATAATTCAAGCCTTACGTTACCACTCAGTAGTAAATCACCACACCCCCACTTTGCTTGAGTAAAGTAAGTAAGCCCATAGGGCCTATGTCCTGTTTTTGAAGAATGAGGCAGCTTGATGTACAAGAACACCCCCTGAACAGGTTGCAAGTCTGTCTCAGGGCATTGCTTGATCCCTTTCCAATACTTTGTCGTTCATATTAGATTTTTCTTCTCTAGGAGAAAGAAAGACTATCGTCACCTGCACCAACATTGTCAACAAAACTACGAGTGTGGTGGACAACCGAAGATGTCGTCACCTGACCAAACCTGAGCCTCAAGTCCGCAAGTGCAACGAGCAGCCCTGCCAGACAAGGTAAAGATCAGCCCTGCCAGACAAGGTAAAGATCAGCCCTGCCAGACAAGGTAAAGATCAGCCCTGCCAGACAAGGTAAAGATGAGCCCTGCCAGACAAGGTAAAGATCAGCCCTGCCAGACAAGGTATGTATGAAAAATGTATGCACTCACTAACTGTAAGTCTCTCTGGATACGAGCGTCTGCTAAATGACTAAAATGTAAAATGTAAGGTAAAGATCAGCCCTGCCAGACAAGGTAAAGCTATGGAACTTTTCTCCATACTTTATTTAAAATTCCTGTATTTTCTCTAAAATAGTATTTATTTCATATTAATGATCATATAAATACCCCCTTTCTTTTGATTCATGACAAACAAGCACCATTACAAAGCATTTGGTGTTAGGTAGCACCCGATTACATTTTGAGTACGAATCTGAGAGTGAACACGTTATCTATCCTTCTGTGTTAGGTGGTCCCGAATTGTTGTTAAATACATCCCAGCTAGCACAGAACATTCCCATAACGTTCTGGGAACCAAAATGTGTTAGCTGGGAAGGAAGTACCAGGAAGTATCCGAAACAGGATTGTAAAGTACAGCATTACATACCCTTTTCACAGATGCGCAAGTTGATGGCCCTCGGGAGAGGGGAACATTGTCCATTCACATGCATTCCTCTGAGATGTAGGAAGGGGAGCACTTTCATTGTCGCACCCCACCTACTCTTATGAGGAATCATTTAATTAAGTAAATTCATTTTCCGGAGGACTCCTTTTATCTCGCATGCACATTTATACATCTAAGGGGACCAAGATAATCAGGCATTGAAATGGGCTCCCATCTAAGGGGCCCAAGATAATCAGGTATTAAAATGGGCTCCCATCTAAGGGGCCCAAGATAATCAGGTATTGTCTCCGGAGACTATTGAATTAGAAGGAGACAAAGAAGGGCTGACTATTCATTGTTTTATGTCATTTTTTTCTTGGTGTCGTCGTTTGACAGCTTTGAATTTGGGCTTTACCGTCAGCCTTTCCAACTGCTCGTATTTGAACCAACACCATTCGAGACTATTCACCGACGACAAATTGTTACCATGAGGTGTTGTAAGGGGAAAAACAAAGTGCTTGTACAATATGCATGTCCCTTCTTTCTCAGACTTTGTTATAATTGGCAGATAGTCTGATAGTCTGTGGTCCCGTGTGGCTCAGTTGGTAGAACATGGTGCTTGCAACGTCAGGGTTGTGGGTTCGATTCCCATGGGTGACCAATATGAAAATGTATGCTGTCGCTCTGGATAAGAGTGTCTGCTAAATGACTAAACATCTTACAAAAAAAATGATGGGGAGTTAAATTGCGTAATAGTGAAATTCATTGAGAACAGACTTTTTAATTCCTATGGAAGAATGATGTTGCTATTGAGTCATGTTGCTCATGTGGCTCAAAGAGAAATCAAACTTCACTTCGCCATGCCAAAGTCTGGCATGCTTGTTGACAATGACAGTTGATCATGTGCTCATCCAGCAAGTTCTGGTAGTTCCTGGAAATGGTTGTTACACTTTAGTTGGAGGACCTTCTGTAACAACTTCTTAACACATTTATAGAAGTGTTCCGTGATATACTCTGAAGTGCTGCAAACTCTGTCGTTAAAGGGGCAATCTGAGATTGGTACATACATTTTTGAACTTTTAAATTAATGATTTATAGCCATTGATTCTTGAAGAATATGACAAAATAAATACTAAAAATTAGCATAGCTCAACAGTCTTACTCCATCAGAACCCACAATATGAGCTTGTTTTAGTCCATTGTCTTTTTTAAGTCATTTAGCAGACGCTCTTATCCAGAGCGACTTACAGTTAGTGAGTGCATACATTTTCATACTGGCCACCCCGTGGGAAACAAACTCACAACCCTGGCGTTGCAAGCGCCATGCTCTACCAATTGAGCTACTTGTCTTACTCTCAGCTGTTTCCCCAAAAAAATTATGGGGTGAGCGATTTCCTGCTGTTTAGATCCCAGATTGCCCCTTTAATGCTGACGTAAACTGAGCCTTAGATCACCCATTGCATATTGGATTGAGGTGATACACTAAATCACATTTGTTGACAGAAGCCAGTACAAACATTTACATAAAGCTCACAGAGTTGTTTTGCCTCGCTTAGAAACATGTATCGCAGCCCTTCTGCCCCGGCCCTATACCAGTAAAGTTACTTCCCTTATCTTCCTACAGATGGACACTAGACAGCTGATCTAATGCTAGTCCAATGCTAGTCCAATGCTAGTCCAATGCTAGTCCAATGCTAGTCCAATGCTAGTCCAATGCTAGTCCACACTCGCTGCTGACATTTACATTCCCCCACAATGCATTACCTGGAAATCATTAGTTCCTCTCTCTTATCTCGCATATGTATCTGGGGTATTACACTTCATCTGCAGCCGAGCGGTAAGCAGCAAGCTGTGAGCTTTCATCACCCCGAGTCGCAGATAAATGACATTTACAGTCCTGCCGCGCTCAACAACAAAGAATCCCGGGCAATCAGATAACAGCAGAACAGACCACTGAATCTGTGGATCTGATGTCAGATGGGGATGTGCGGGGAGGGGAGGGGTGAGGAGAGAGGGAGCGTGATAGGTCAACAAGGCCACGTCATGTTCCTGTCTGGCCCGAGCAGACTTCCAGCTGGACCGTGTCCTCTCCGGCTGCTCTACCCTGATCGTGGTCACCGAGGGGAGGCTTGGATGGAGCATCATCCACCAGCAGAACCGGACTCTCACTGGTGCCTCTGACTGCACATCTGTCACCCAGATGGGGCCACATTACGTCAGAACCAGCCTGGTAGCCTTCCTCTAGGGCTGGGCTTGGGCCTGGTTGTCTGTTTATGGGATGCCATTAACACTGAGATGAGACCCCCCCCCCCCCTCCTTTCGCGCACACACACACACACACACATACAAACACACACACACATACACACAGACACACACACACATACACTCCCCGTTCACTTTCCTGCTCCTCGGCTTAGGTTTCGCTGTTGAATGGGAATGAGGTCTGGTGGCCACATTGTTTACACAAAGCAGGTGGTTGTTGTGGGGAGAGATGTTGTCTTTGTGATATATACTGTGTGTACAGTACCAGTCAAAAGTTTGGACACACCTACTCATTCAAGGGTTTTTCTTTATTTTTACTATTTTCTACACTGTAGTATAATAGCGAAGACATCAAAACTATGAAATAACACATATGGAATCATGTAGTAACCAAAAAAGTGTTAAACAAATCAAAATATATGTTATATTTGAGATTCTTCAAATACCACCCTTTGCCTTGATGACAGCTTTGCACACTCTTGGCATTCTCTCAACCAGCTTCACCTGGAATGCTTTTCCAACAGTCTTGAAGGAGTTCCCACATATGCTGAGCACTTGTTGGCTGCTTTTCCTTCACTCTGCCGTCCGACTCATCCCAAACCATCTCAATTGGGTTGAGGTCGGGGGATTGTGGAGGCCAGGTCATCTGATGCAGCCCTCCATCCCTCTCCTTCTTGGTCAAATAGCCCTTACACAGTCTGGAGGTGTGTTGGGTCATTTTCCTGTTGAAAAAAAAATGATAGTCCCACTAAGCCCAAACCAGATGGGATGCCGTATCGCTGCAGAATGCTGTGGTAGCTATGCTGGTTAAGTGTGCCTTGAATTCTAAATAAATCACAGACAGTGTGTGATGAGGTGATTTCAAAGGAGTCAGGCACAGGATGGTAAATCACAAAATAACAGGATTTATTCTGAAACCCCTTGACACGCAGCTCCAGCAGCACGCCGACACTGGCCTCGGGGATGGCCAGGAGAACACGGAACAGGGCGAGCCGGAATGGCGACGGTGGAAATCCCGCAATAGGGAGGATATCCCTCACTGGAACCCAGCACTGCTCCTCCGGACCGTACCCCTCCCACTCCGTGAGGTACTGAAGGCCCCCCACCCGACGCCTCGAATCCAGGATGGAACGGACGAAGTACTCCGGGGCCCCCTCGATGTCCAGAGGGGGCGGAGGAACCTCCCGCACCTCAGACCCCTGGAGAGGACCAGCCACCACCAGCCTGAGGAGAAACACATGGAACAAGGGGTTAATGCTGTAATCTGGAGGGAGTAATAACCTATATGTAACCTCGTTTATCCTCCTCCGGCCCCACAAACCGCAGGCTCAGCTTCCGGCAGGGCAGGTGGAGGGGCAGATTCCAGGTCGAGAGCCAGACCCGATCACCCGGTACCAAGACCGGGGCCTCACTGCGGTGGCGGTCAGCGTTGGCCTTCTGGCGACGCACGGCGCGCTGGAGGTGGACGTGAGCAGCGTTCCACATCTCCTCTGTGCGCCGAAACCAGTCATCCACCGCAGGAGCTTTGGTCTGGCTCTGATGCCACGGTGCCAGAACCGGCTGATAACCTAAAACACATTGAAAGGGCGATAGGTTATTGGAGGAGTGGCGGAGAGAGTTCTGGGCATATTCGGGCCATGGCAAGAACACCGACCACTCCCCCGGCCGGTCCTGGCAGTAGGACCGCAGGAACCTACCCACATCCTGATTCACCCGTTCCACCTGCACACTACTCTCGGGGTGAAACCCAGAGCTCAGGTTGACCGAGACCCCCAGATGTTCCATGAACGCCTTCCAGACCCTGGATGTAAACTGGGGACCCTGGTCAGACACTATGTCCTCTGGTGCCGGAAGACGTTAGTAAACAGGGCCTCCGCAGTCTGCAGGGCCGTGGGGAGACCGGGCAGAGGAAGGAGGCGGCAGGCTTTTGAAAAGCGGTCCACAACGACCAGCATGGTGGTGTTACCCTGAGAGAGGGGAAGATCAGTGAGAAAGTCAATTCACCAGTGGGAACATGGCCATTGTGGAACTGGGCTGTAACTTACCCGCTGGGAGGTGCCTACGTGCCGTACTTTGGGCGCACACCGAGCAGGAGGAGACATATACCCTCATGTCCTTAGCCAAGGTAGGCCACCAGTACTTTCCGGTCAGGCAGCACATTGTACGACCGATACCTGGGTGACCAGAGGAGGGGGACGTGTGTGCCCAATAGATCAGATGGTCACGGACAAGAGATGGCAGGTACTGCAGCCCAGCTGGACACTGAGATGGAGATGGCTCTGTGCGTAACGCCCGCTCTATGTCCGCGTCCATCGCCCACACTACAGGTGCCACAATGCAAGAGGCCGGGAGTATGGGGGTGTTGTCTATGGGCCTCTCCTCTATCTTGTACAGCCGTGACAGTGCGTCTGCCTTCACGTTCTTCGTACCCGGGATGTAAGATAGTGTAAAATCAAACTGGGTGAAGAATAGGGCCCATCTGGCCTGGCGAGGGTTCAGCCTCCACACGGTCAGGGCTCGGACAACAGCCAACAGCTCCCGTTCACCAACGTCATAGTTCTGCTCCGCCGGGCTGAGCTTCTTGGAGAAGAAGGCACAGGGGCGGAACTTGGGTGGCGTGCCCGAGCGTTGAGATAGGAAAGCGCCTACCCCTACCTCGGACGTATCCACCTCCACTATGAACGGTAGTAATGGATCGGGATGGGCCAGTACCCCGGCTGAGGTAAACAGAACCCTCAGGTTACTGAAGGCCCTGTCAGCCTCAGCAGACCAGCGGAGCCGGGACGGCCCAACCTTCAACAGAGATGTGATGGGAGCTGCGACCTTGCCTAAGCCCTGGATAAACCTCTGATGGTAGTTGGCAAAGCCAATAAAGCACTGCACCTCCTTGACCGTGGTTGTAGTCGGCCAATTACGCACGGCTGAAATGTGATCTCCCTCCATTCCACACCTGAGGTGGTAATGCGGTATCCGAGGAAGGAGACGGACTGTTGGAAAAACAGACACTTTTCTGCCTTGGCATAAAGGTAATGTTCCAACAGTCGGGCCAGCACTTTGCAAACCAGGGACACATGCTCGGTGCTCGTAGCGGAATACACCAGAATGTCATCGATGTAGACCACTACACTGCGACCAAGCATGTCCCAAAACACCTCGTTCACAAAGGACTGGAAAACGGATGGAGCATTCATCAAACCATACGGTATCACCACGAATTCGTAATGCCCCGTGGTTGTGCTGAATGCTGTCTTCCACTTGTCCCCTTCTCGGAGACGCACCAGGTTGTACGCACTCCGGAGATCTAATTTTGTGAAGAAGCACACCCCATGCATTGACTCTATCACAGATGGAATGAGGGGTAGAGGATACCTATAACGTATTGTCCCCGTGTTCAGTGCTCGGTAATCAATGCAAGGGCGCAGACCTCTGTCTTTCTTCTTCACAAAAAAGAAACTTGAGGAAGCGGGTTGTCCAACCGGATGGCAATGTCCAACAGTTGATTGAAAGACAATGTGGTGTCCCGGCAGGCTAGCTCCCTTCGGACATCCTCTCGTAGATGGCACCGGAAGTGGTCGATGAGGGCCCGCTCGTTCCACACAGACCGAAACTGCAGGGTGAAGTCCTGCGCGGTCCTCGTCCCCTGCCTCAGGTGGACCAGCTGCTCGCCCGCCTCTTTACCTTCGGGCAGGTGATCGAAGACGGCCCGAAAGAGGCGAGCGAACTCCCCGTAGTTGTCCAACGCGGCTCCTTCTTCACTCCAGACCGCGTTGGCCCACTCCAGGACTTTCCCCGAGAGGCAGGAAACGAGGGTGGACACCTTCTACCGCTCCGATGGAGCTGGGCTGATGTTCAAGAAGTATAAATCCAGTTGTAGGAGGAATCCCTGGCAGAGGGCAGTTGTCCCGTCAAAATCCCATGGTCGGGATATATGAATCCCTCTGGGTGCTGGGGTGTGGGTGGCTGGATCCGGTCGCTCAGCTGGCCCCGAAAGATCGGGTCCTCTCCTCTCCAGGCATTGGAAGATCTGGAGAACCCGATCCATCGCTTCTCCCAAGCTGGCTAGCATCGTCGAATGCTCCTGGACCCGTGCCACGACTCCAAGCAGGTGCTCCTCTCCTGCTGACTCCATGTCTGGGTGGGTGATTCTGTGATGAGGTTACTCCTGAGTGGCGCAGTGGTCTAAGGCACTGCATCGCAGTGCTAACTGTGCCACTAGAGATCCTGGTTCGAATCCAGGCTCTGTCGCAGCCGGCCGCGACCGGGAGACTCATGGGCGGCGCACAATTGGCCCAGCGTCGTCCAGGGTAGGGGAGGGAATGGCCGGCAGGGATGTAGCTCAGTTGATAGAGCATGGCGTTTGCAACGCCAGGGTTGTGGGTTCGATTCCCACGGGGGGGCAGTACAAAAAAATATGTATTCACTAACTGTAAGTCGCTCTGGATAAGAGCGTCTGCTAAATGACTAAAATGTAAATGTAAATGTTATTTCGAAGGAGTCAGGCGCAAGAGGGTAAATCACAGAATAACAGGATTTATTCTGAAACACAGAGTTACGAAGTAATGCGTCAAAACACTCCAGGGCACAAAACAGGCGCACTGGAAAATACAAGGCAAACAGGGAAATAATATAAAATACACGGAGCTCCACCGAGCTTCTCTATCCTCCACAATAAACAATCACACACAAAGACAAGGGGGCAGAGGGAACACTTATACAGGTACTGATGAGGGGATATGAACCAGGTATGTGTAATAGACAAGACAAAACAAATGGAATGATGAAATGAGGAGCGGCAGTGGCTGGAAGGCCGGTGACGAAGAACGCCGAAGCCGGCCCGAACAAGGAGAGTTGGCAGCTTCGGAGGAAGTCGTGACACAGTGTCAGCAGCAAAGCACCCCAACACCATAACACTTCCTCCTCCATGCTTTACGGTGGGAACTGCACATGCGGAGATCATCCGTGGCGGTCCTCATGAGAGCCAGTTTCATCATAGTGCTTCGTGGGTTTTGGGACTGCACTTGAAGAAACATTCAAAGTTCTTGAAATGTTCTGTATTGACTGACCTTCATGTCTTAAAGTAATGATGGACTGTCGTTTCTCTTTGCTTATTTGAGCTGTTCTTGCCATAATATGGACTTGGTCTTTTACTAAATAGGGCTATCTTCTGTATACCCCCCTACCTTGTCACAACACAACTGATTGGCTGAAACGCATTAAGAAGGAAAGAAATTCCACAAATTAACTTTTAAGAAGGCACACCATTAATTGAAATGCATTCCAGGTGACTACCTCATGAAGCTGGTTGAGAGAATGCCAAGAGTGTGCAAAGCTGTCATCAAGGCAAAGGGTGGCAATTTGAAGAATCTCAAATATAAAATATATTTTGATTTGTTTAACACTTCTTTGGTTACTACATGATTCCATATGTGTTATTTCATATTATTCTACAATGTAAAGAATAGTAAAAATAAAGAATAATGAGTAGGTGTGTCCAAACTTTTGACTGGTAGTGTGTGTGTGTACTGTGTGCATATTGCATATGTGTATGTGTATGTGTACAGTGTTTGTGTATTAATGTGCTCTCTACCCTTCCAGGTGGATGATGACTGAGTGGACGTCTTGCTCTCGTACCTGTGGTAAAGGCTCTCAGAGCAGACAGGTTGCCTGCACCCTGCAGCTAGCCAACGGCACCCTGGTCAAAGCCAAGGATAGCGACTGTGCTGGCCCCAAGCCGGCCCCCACACAGCGCTGCGAGGGCCAGGACTGTCTCACCGTGTGGGAGGCTGGTGTGTGGTCTGAGGTATGGTCACTCTTAGTTGTGATGCACTACTCACTCAATTTATTTTACATCATAGAAAATATGGATTAAAATGCATTTATTCTATGAATATTGTGTTTCAGTGTGATTTACACATGTTCACTTTACACAAGTCAAGTGGTGACCATGTGGCTCTGTGTTAACAGATTTGATGGTGTCCCTCTGTGATCTATGGCTGAATCTCAAATTGAAAACTGGGCCACAGAGCCCTTTATCGAGAGAGTACTTAGCTGATGTGTTCAGTAGTGACCACTAGTGTCCAAATTAGATTTAGCTGATGTGTTCAGTAGTGACCACTAGTGTCCAAATTAGATTTAGCTGATGTGTTCAGTAGTGACCAATAGTGTCCAAATTAGATTTAGCTGATGTGTTCAGTAGTGACCACTAGTGTCCAAATTAGATTTAGCTGATGTGTTCAGTATTGACCAATAGTGTCCAAATTATATTTAGCTGATGTGTTCAGTATTGACCAATAGTGTCCAAATTAGACTTAGCTGATGTGTTCAGTAGTGACCACTAGTGTCCAAATTAGATTTAGCTGATGTGTTCAGTAGTGACCACTAGTGTCCAAATTAGATTTAGCTGATGTGTTCAGTATTGACCAATAGTGTCCAAATTAGACTTAGCTGATGTGTTCAGTAGTGACCACTAGTGTCCAAATTAGATTTAGCTGATGTGTTCAGTATTGACCAATAGTGTCCAAATTAGACTTAGCTGATGTGTTCAGTAGTGACCACTAGTGTCCAAATTAGATTTAGCTGATGTGTTCAGTATTGACCAATAGTGTCCAAATTAGACTTAGCTGATGTGTTCAGTATTGACCAATAGTGTCCAAATTAGATTTAGCTGATGTGTTCAGTAGTGACCACTAGTGTCCAAATTAGATTTAGCTGATGTGTTCAGTATTGACCAATAGTGTCCAAATTAGACTTAGCTGATGTGTTCAGTAGTGACCACTAGTGTCCAAATTAGATTTAGTTGATGTGTTCAGTAGTGACCACTAGTGTCCAAATTAGATTTAGCTGATGTGTTCAGTATTGACCAATAGTGTCCAAATTAGACTTAGCTGATGTGTTCAGTAGTGACCACTAGTGTCCAAATTAGATTTAGCTGATGTGTTCAGTAGTGACCACTAGTGTCCAAATTAGATTTAGCTGATGTGTTCAGTATTGACCAATAGTGTCCAAATTAGACTTAGCTGATGTGTTCAGTAGTGACCACTAGTGTCCAAATTAGATTTAGCTGATGTGTTCAGTATTGACCAATAGTGTCCAAATTAGACTTAGCTGATGTGTTCAGTAGTGACCACTAGTGTCCAAATTAGATTTAGCTGATGTGTTCAGTATTGACCAATAGTGTCCAAATTAGACTTAGCTGATGTGTTCAGTATTGACCAATAGTGTCCAAATTAGATTTAGCTGATGTGTTCAGTAGTGACCACTAGTGTCCAAATTAGATTTAGCTGATGTGTTCAGTATTGACCAATAGTGTCCAAATTAGACTTAGCTGATGTGTTCAGTAGTGACCACTAGTGTCCAAATTAGATTTAGTTGATGTGTTCAGTAGTGACCACTAGTGTCCAAATTAGATTTAGCTGATGTGTTCAGTATTGACCAATAGTGTCCAAATTAGACTTAGCTGATGTGTTCAGTAGTGACCACTAGTGTCCAAATTAGATTTAGCTGATGTGTTCAGTAGTGACCACTAGTGTCCAAATTAGATTTAGCTGATGTGTTCAGTATTGACCAATAGTGTCCAAATTAGACTTAGCTGATGGGTTCAGTAGTGACCACTAGTGTCCAAATTAGATTTAGCTGATGTGTTCAGTAGTGACCACTAGTGTCCAAATTAGATTTAGCTGATGTGTTCAGTATTGACCAATAGTGTCCAAATTAGACTTAGCTGATGTGTTCAGTAGTGACCACTAGTGTCCAAATTAGATTTAGCTGATGTGTTCAGTAGTGACCACTAGTGTCCAAATTAGACAGAATTAGAATTGAGACAATGCGCAATCCCATCTGCCACCTGGTCAAATTCAAAAGTTCTAA
>NW_028159876.1:10000-27523 GCF_964263955.1 Coregonus lavaretus | reverse complement strand
CAAGGATCTAGACAGGACACATTGGCATGTGGTGTCAACATAGTTAGTACAAGGTTCTAGACAGGACACATTGACATGTGGTGCCAACATAGTTAGTACAAGGATCTAGACAGGACACATTGACATGTGGTTTCAACATAGTTAGTACAAGGTTCTAGACAGGACACATTGACATGTGGCGTCAACATAGTTAGTACAAGGATCTAGACAGGACACATTGACATGTGGTTTCAACATAGTTAGTACAAGGATCTAGACAGGACACATTGACATGTGGTGTCAACATAGTTAGTACAAGGATCTAGACAGGACACATTGACATGTGGTTTCAACATAGTTAGTACAAGGATCTAGACAGGACACACTGACATGTGGTGTCAACATAGTTAGTACAAGGTTCTAGACAGGACACATGTACAAGGTTCTAGACAGGACACATTGCCATTTTTAGATTGTCATTATCTATCATACTTCCAGTGTCAATCAAAGTTGTGATTTTGAGAAAATGTATAAAAACATTAAAATGACCTCAGCATATCAAGTCGTGAATACATGTCACGTGAATGTTTATTGGTCAGTAGCAGCCATGTTGTTTGACATGCTAGCCTAGAAAACCATCATTTAAGAGAGCTTGGTCCATAGATACCGTTGGTCCATAGATACCGTATATCCAGTGATGTACAGATCGGTCTTTCGGTGCCAGAGGAGTAGCGTTTGAAGTGTTTTTCACAACATTCTAAATGGAGGAAAATACATGATGGTGGACCTTAAAGGATCCCCCCAGAGGAAGTAGCCACCACTATTTTGATGTTTGTCTCCATGGCTGTTTGGCTGTTTGGTTCCATGGCTGTTTGGCTCCATGGCTGTTTGTCTCCATGGCTGTTTGTCTCCATGGCTGTTTGGCTGTTTGGCTCCATGGCTGTTTGTCTCCATGGCTGTTTGGCTGTTTGGCTGTTTGGTTCCATGGCTGTTTGTCTCCATGGCTGTTTGTCTCCATGGCTGTTTGTCTCCATGGCTGTTTGGCTGTTTGGCTCCATGGCTGTTTGGCTCCATGGCTGTTTGGCTGTTTGGCTCCATGGCTGTTTGGCTGTTTGTCTCCATGGCTGTTTGGTTCCATGGCTGTTTGGCTGTTTGGCTCCATGGCTGTTTGGCTCCATGGCTGTTTGGCTCCATGGCTGTTTGGCTCCATGGCTGTTTGGTCCATCGCAGTCGCGAAGAGGAATAACTTTGTAGCTTTTTCTGATTAATAAACAATACCATGCTGGTGGGTGGCAACATTCAAATAAAACCCAGCCCAGAAACAAAATGAAAATGTCATATCAGGAAAAGACACCACTTTCCCACGGATTTGCACAAAGTGGGCAGTTCAGAATTGTCACGTCAAGCCCAAATATATCATACTTTGACAAAAACGATGACTTACTGACTTAAATCGTTGCGCAACATCATAGGTAAGCTCTGCCCATCGTCTTTCAGCTCTACTGGTGTGGGCATTTAAAAAACATTTCAAATTAAATGTGTTCCTTGTGAGGAGAGGGGCTTATGTAACGAATTTAAGGACAGCGTGACCTTTCAAAGTTTAGCATTTTAAATCACTTGTTATAGCGCCACCATGTGGCCAACTGGCATGGCACTGCATCGCAGTGCTAGCTGTGCCACTAGAGATCCTGGTTCGAGTCCAGGCTCTGTCACAGCCGGCCGCGACCGGGAGACCCATGGGCGGCGCACAATTGGTCCAGCGTCGTTCAAGGTAGGGGAGGGTTTGGCCGGCAGGGATGTGGGTTCGTTTCCCACGGGGGGCCAGTATGAAAAAAAAAGCATGTACGCATTCGCTAACTGTAAGTCGCTCTGGATAAGAGTGTCTGCTTAATGACTAAAATGTAAATGTAATGTAAAGGGTGTGGTCCTTAACCATCATGCAAAGTTGCAGCCTCCTGTGCCTTACCATCTCACAGGAATTGGCATTTTTTCACCGAATCGTCAGAAGAAGGAAAATAATTATCAAAGGCAACAAATACAATAGGGTTTCACCCAGCTTCTCTGCTTGGACCCCTAATTATACATTTCTGTTATGGACATGAATGGTCTCACTGGTTGGATTATATATTTTAAACCATTTCAACCAGTTTTGCCAGCTGGGTAGCTGATCAGTTCCAAGACACCCTGTCTTCCTCACAATCATCATATTCATATTGAATTCATTTTGACATTACCTTTCTACATAGATGCTGTTGTTGGTGCCAAGACCATACAGGCTGTTGAGTATCCTATAGCACGACACCTGGACATCATCCACTGTGAAGACAACAAGGAAAGTCTACTTACACATAGGACCTACAGTACGACCATTACAGGGGTTTATAGTTGGACTACGATAAGTCGTTAGTATTAAAAAGGCATTAACTTATTTACTGGTCCTTTAAGCCAGCTATACATAAAGCCTTTTTAATTAACGATGCCTAATGAGGGCTTGTCTCGTGAGCTACAGGGATGGACTTTTTAATTAACGATGCCTAATGAGGGCTTGTCTCGTGTGTGAGCTACAGATAAATGCCTTTTCATCATTGGCCAATAGGTGGTGCTACAAGCTCCCATCAGGCTTTTGGTGGAATTGCCCCCTATATCAGGTTTTGTTCAGAGAACGTGAACGCATCTACTGGTACGCATACATATGAGGTCTTCCCCGAAGAGGTTCTGTCCGATGTGCTGGAACAGAGAAGACAGGACGGGGAGCAGGGCCACGCTGGTGTAGTTGATGATCTGGGTTACTCCTTTGGGCTGGGACTGGCTGTGAGTGAACTGGCCCTGTTTCAGATTCTCTAAAGTCTTCTCCAGGTCCTCTGCCGCGTTGTCAAAGAACGCCCTCAACGCGGCCTTCACCGTCTCCAGACCCGTCTTCATCACCGTCCTGGAGAAGAGACACGGATTATATTATGATCAGTTGGTAGAGCACGGCACTGGTACCGGCAGGATTGTGGGTTCGAATCCCAGGGCCACCCATACTTAATAATAAGCCATTTAGCAGACACTTTTATCCAAAGCGACTTACAGTCATGTGTGCATACATTTTTACGTATGGGCTGGTCCCGGGGATTGAACCCACTACCCTGGCGTTACAAGCACCCATGCTCTACCAATTGAGCTACAGAGGACCACTTAAAATTGTATGCACACATGACTGTTAGTGGTTTAGGAGAACAGCGTCTGCTTTAATGGCATATTATTATTATTATATTATTATTATTAATGTAGATACCAAAGCAACCATGAACTCCCAATCACACCGAGCTATCTCAAATGCACAGGTTGTGGTGATGCAGACATTACATTAAGAGATGTCTGGATCCTTACAGTGTCGGGGGCCAGATTCTAAATCCGGTGGACAACGGTGAAACGATGTGTTGAGAAACAACCTTTAACAGGACACGGCATCAGCTAACGGGGATCCCAATAAACATTCAGACACCCTCAACATGAATAGAGTTCATAAAGGTCACTCACCTGGCGTCCAGCGTCTGGCCCAGTATGTGAAGACAGTTGACTATGGAGGTAGCATGGTTTCCTGCGTAGACATGAGGCGGCGTTATAACGTGGCGCTGTGGCGCCACACCGTACAGAAGAGCTGAGACAAGCATCAATACAGAACCACAGTCCAGTGTACTGGAGCTGGGGTCAAGGGGTAGGAGCTGGGGACAGGGGTAGGAGCTGGGGTCAAGGGGTAGGAGCTGGGGACAGGGGGTAGGAGCTGGGACCAGGGGTAGGAGCTGGGGACAGGGGGTAGGAGCTGGGGGGAAGGGGTAGGAGCTGGGGACAGGGGTAGGAGCTGGGGACAGGGGGTAGGAGCTGGGGGGAAGGGGTAGGAGCTGGGGGGAAGGGGTAGGAGCTGGGGACAGGGGTAGGAGCTGGGGGACAGGGGTAGGAGCTGGGGGACAGGGGTAGGAGCTGGGGACAGGGGTAGGAGCTGGGGGGAAGGGGTAGGAGCTGGGGACAGGGGTAGGAGCTGGGGGACAGGGGTAGGAGCTGGGGGACAGGGGTAGGAGCTGGGGACAGGGGTAGGAGCTGGGGATATGGGTAGGAACTGGGGACAGGGGTAGGAGCTGGGGTCAAGGGGTAGGAGCTGGGGGGAAGGGGTAGGAGCTGGGGACAGGGGTAGGAGCTGGGGACAGGGGGTAGGAGCTGGGGGGAAGGGGTAGGAGCTGGGGGACAGGGGTAGGAGCTGGGGTCAAGGGGTAGGAGCTGGGGACAGGGGTAGGAGCTGGGGATATGGGTAGGAGCTGGGGACAGGGGTAGGAGCTGGGGTCAAGGGGTAGGAGCTGGGGGGAAGGGGTAGGAGCTGGGGACAGGGGTAGGAGCTGGGGACAGGGGGTAGGAGCTGGGGGGAAGGGGTAGGAGCTGGGGACAGGGGTAGGAGCTGGGGGGAAGGGGTAGGAGCTGGGGTCAAGGGGTAGGAGCTGGGGACAGGGGTAGGAGCTGGGGGGAAGGGGTAGGAGCTGGGGGGAAGGGGTAGGAGCTGGGGGACAGGGGTAGGAGCTGGGGGACAGGGGTAGGAGCTGGGGTCAAGGGGTAGGAGCTGGGGACAGGGGTAGGAGCTGGGGATATGGGTAGGAGCTGGGGACAGGGGTAGGAGCTGGGACCAGGGGTAGGAGCTGGGGACAGGGGTAGGAGCTGGGGACAGGGGTAGGAGCTGGGACCAGGGGTAGGAGCTGGGGGGAAGAGGTAGGAGCTGGGGACAGGGGTAGGAGCTGGGGGGAAGGGGTAGGAGCTGGGGACAGGGGTAGGAGCTGGGGACAGGGGTAGGAGCTGGGACCAGGGGTAGGAGCTGGGGACAGGGGTAGGAGCTGGGGGGAAGGGGTAGGAGCTGGGGACAGGGGTAGGAGCTGGGGACAGGGGTAGGAGCTGGGACCAGGGGTAGGAGCTGGGGGGAAGGGGTAGGAGCTGGGGACAGGGGTAGGAGCTGGGGACAGGGGTAGGAGCTGGGGACAGGGGTAGGAGCTGGGGACAGGGATAGGAGCTGGGGACAGGGGTAGGAGCTGGGGACAGGGGTAGGAGCTGGGGGGAAGGGGTAGGAGCTGGGGACAGGGGTAGGAGCTGGGGACAGGGGTAGGAGCTGGGACCAGGGGTAGGAGCTGGGGACAGGGGTAGGAGCTGGGGACAGGGGTAGGAGCTGGGGACAGGGGTAGGAGCTGGGGGGAAGGGGTAGGAGCTGGGGGCAAGGGGTAGGAGCTGGGGGCAAGGGGTAGGAGCTGGGGACAGGGGTAGGAGCTGGGGGGAAGGGGTAGGAGCTGGGGACAGGGGTAGGAGCTGGGGGGAAGGGGTAGGAGCTGGGGACAGGGGTAGGAGCTGGAGGAAAGGGGTAGGAGCTGGGGTCAAGGGGTAGGAGCTGGGGGACAGGGGTAGGAGCTGGGGACAGGGGTAGGAGCTGGGGACAGGGGTAGGAGCTGGGGGACAGGGGTAGGAGCTGGGGACAGGGGTAGGAGCTGGGACCAGGGGTAGGAGCTGGGGGGAAGGGGTAGGAGCTGGGGGGAAGGGGTAGGAGCTGGGGACAGGGATAGGAGCTGGGGACAGGGGTAGGAGCTGGGGGGAAGGGGTAGGACCAGGGGTAGGAGCTGGGGGGAAGGGGTAGGAGCTGGGGACAGGGGTAGGAGCTGGGGACAGGGGTAGGAGCTGGGGAAGGGGTAGGAGCTGGGGACAGGGGTAGGATCTGGGGACAGGGGTAGGAGCTGGGGGCAAGGGGTAGGAGCTGGGGGCAAAGGGTAGGAGCTGGGGGCAAGGGGTAGGAGCTGGGGACAGGGGTAGGAGCTGGGGGGAAGGGGTAGGAGCTGGGGACAGGGGTAGGAGCTGGGGACAGGGGTAGGAGCTGGGGGGAAGGGGTAGGAGCTGGGGGGAAGGGGTAGGAGCTGGGGACAGGGGTAGGAGCTGGGGGGAAGGGGTAGGAGCTGGGGTCAAGGGGTAGGAGCTGGGGGACAGGGGTAGGAGCTGGGGACAGGGGTAGGAGCTGGGGTCAAGGGGTAGGAGCTGGGGACAGGGGTAGGAGCTGGGGACAGGGGTAGGAGCTGGGGGGAAGGGGTAGGAGCTGTGGACAGGGGTAGGAGCTGGGGGGAAGGGGTAGGAGCTGGGGACAGGGGTAGGAGCTGGGGACAGGGGTAGGAGCTGGGGGACAGGGGTAGGAGCTGGGGACAGGGGTAGGAGCTGGGGGACAGGGGTAGGAGCTGGGGACAGGGGTAGGAGCTGGGGACAGGGGTAGGAGCTGGGGACAGGGGTAGGAGCTGGGAACAGGGGTAGGAGCTGGGGGCAAGGGGTAGGAGGTCAAGGGGTAGGGGCTGGGGACAGGGGTAGGAGCTGGGGACAGGGGTAGGAGCTCGGGGCAAGGGGTAGGAGGTCAAGGGGTAGGAGCTGGGGTCAAGGGGTAGGAGCTGGGGACAGGGGTAGGAGCTGGGGGGAAGGGGTAGGAGCTGGGGGGAAGGGGTAGGAGCTGGGGACAGGGGGTAGGAGCTGGGGACAGGGGTAGGAGCTGGGGTCAAGGGGTAGGAGCTGGGGGGAAGGGGTAGGAGCTGGGGACAGGGGTAGGAGCTGGGGACAGGGGGTAGGAGCTGGGGACAGGGGGTAGGAGCTGGGGGACAGGGGGTAGGAGCTGGGGACAGGGGGTAGGAGCTGGGGGGAAGGGGTAGGAGCTGGGGGGAAGAGGTAGGAGCTGGGGACATGGGTAGGAGCTGGGGTCAAGGGGTAGGAGCTGGTGGCAAGGGGTAGGAGCTGGGGACAGGGGTAGGAGCTGGGGGGAAGGGGTAGGAGCTGGGGACAGGGGTAGGAGCTGGGGACAGGGGTAGGAGCTGGGGGCAAGGGGTAGGAGCTGGGGCAAGGGGTAGGAGCTGGGACCAGGGGTAGGAGCTGGGGACAGGGGTAGGAGCTGGGGGGAAGGGGTAGGAGCTGGGGACAGGGGTAGGAGCTGGGGGGAAGGGGTAGGAGCTGGGGGGAAGGGGTAGGAGCTGGGGACAGGGGTAGGAGCTGGGGTCAAGGGGTAGGAGCTGGGGTCAAGGGGTAGGAGCTGGTGGCAAGGGGTAGGAGCTGGGGACAAGGGTAGGAGCTGGGGACAGGGGTAGGAGCTGGGACCAGGGGTAGGAGCTGGGACCAGGGGTAGGAGCTGGGACCAGGGGTAGGAGCTGGGGTCAAGGGGTAGGAGCTGGGACCAGGGGTAGGAGCTGGGACCAGGGGTAGGAGCTGGGACCAGGGGTAGGAGCTGGGGTCAAGGGGTAGGAGCTGGTGGCAAGGGGTAGGAGCTGGGACCAGGGGTAGGAGCTGGGACCAGGGGTAGGAGCTGGGGGGAAGGGGTAGGAGCTGGGGACAGGGGTAGGAGCTGGGGAAAAGGGGTAGGAGCTGGGGACAGGGGTAGGAGCTGGGGGCAGGGGTAGGAGCTGGGGACAGGGGTAGGAGCTGGGGACAGGGGTAGGAGCTGGGGGGAAGGGGTAGGAGCTGGGGACAGGGGTAGGAGCTGGGGTCAAGGGGTAGGAGCTGGGGTCAAGGGGTAGGAGCTGGTGGCAAGGGGTAGGAGCTGGGACCAGGGGTAGGAGCTGGGACCAGGGGTAGGAGCTGGGGGGAAGGGGTAGGAGCTGGGGACAGGGGTAGGAGCTGGGGACAGGGGTAGGAGCTGGGGACAGGGGTAGGAGCTGGGGGACAGGGGTAGGAGCTGGGGAAAAGGGGTAGGAGCTGGGGACAGGGGTAGGAGCTGGGGGACAGGGGTAGGAGCTGGGGACAGGGGTAGGAGCTGGGGACAGGGGTAGGAGCTGGGGACAGGGGTAGGAGCTGGGGTCAAGGGGTAGGAGCTGGGGTCAAGGGGTAGGAGCTGGGGGACAGGGGTAGGAGCTGGGGGGAAGGGGTAGGAGCTGGTGGCAAGGGGTAGGAGCTGGGGACAGGGGTAGGAGCTGGTGGCAAGGGGTAGGAGCTGGGACCAGGGGTAGGAGCTGGTGGCAAGGGGTAGGAGCTGGGGGACAGGGGTAGGAGCTGGGACCAGGGGTAGGAGCTGGGGACAGGGGTAGGAGCTGGGACCAGGGGTAGGAGCTGGGACCAGGGGTAGGAGCTGGGGACAGGGGTAGGAGCTGGGACCAGGGGTAGGAGCTGGGACCAGGGGTAGGAGCTGGGGACAGGGGTAGGAGCTCGGGGCAAGGGGTAGGAGGTCAAGGGGTAGGAGCTGGGGTCAAGGGGTAGGAGCTGGGGACAGGGGTAGGAGCTGGGGGGAAGGGGTAGGAGCTGGGGGGAAGGGGTAGGAGCTGGGGACAGGGGGTAGGAGCTGGGGACAGGGGTAGGAGCTGGGGTCAAGGGGTAGGAGCTGGGGGGAAGGGGTAGGAGCTGGGGACAGGGGTAGGAGCTGGGGACAGGGGGTAGGAGCTGGGGACAGGGGGTAGGAGCTGGGGGACAGGGGGTAGGAGCTGGGGACAGGGGGTAGGAGCTGGGGGGAAGGGGTAGGAGCTGGGGGGAAGAGGTAGGAGCTGGGGACATGGGTAGGAGCTGGGGTCAAGGGGTAGGAGCTGGTGGCAAGGGGTAGGAGCTGGGGACAGGGGTAGGAGCTGGGGGGAAGGGGTAGGAGCTGGGGACAGGGGTAGGAGCTGGGGACAGGGGTAGGAGCTGGGGGCAAGGGGTAGGAGCTGGGGCAAGGGGTAGGAGCTGGGGGGAAGGGGTAGGAGCTGGGGACAGGGGTAGGAGCTGGGGGGAAGGGGTAGGAGCTGGGGACAGGGGTAGGAGCTGGGGGGAAGGGGTAGGAGCTGGGGGGAAGGGGTAGGAGCTGGGGACAGGGGTAGGAGCTGGGGTCAAGGGGTAGGAGCTGGGGTCAAGGGGTAGGAGCTGGTGGCAAGGGGTAGGAGCTGGGGACAAGGGTAGGAGCTGGGGACAGGGGTAGGAGCTGGGACCAGGGGTAGGAGCTGGGACCAGGGGTAGGAGCTGGGACCAGGGGTAGGAGCTGGGGTCAAGGGGTAGGAGCTGGGACCAGGGGTAGGAGCTGGGACCAGGGGTAGGAGCTGGGACCAGGGGTAGGAGCTGGGGTCAAGGGGTAGGAGCTGGTGGCAAGGGGTAGGAGCTGGGACCAGGGGTAGGAGCTGGGACCAGGGGTAGGAGCTGGGGGGAAGGGGTAGGAGCTGGGGACAGGGGTAGGAGCTGGGGAAAAGGGGTAGGAGCTGGGGACAGGGGTAGGAGCTGGGGGCAGGGGTAGGAGCTGGGGACAGGGGTAGGAGCTGGGGACAGGGGTAGGAGCTGGGGGGAAGGGGTAGGAGCTGGGGACAGGGGTAGGAGCTGGGGTCAAGGGGTAGGAGCTGGGGTCAAGGGGTAGGAGCTGGTGGCAAGGGGTAGGAGCTGGGACCAGGGGTAGGAGCTGGGACCAGGGGTAGGAGCTGGGGGGAAGGGGTAGGAGCTGGGGACAGGGGTAGGAGCTGGGGACAGGGGTAGGAGCTGGGGACAGGGGTAGGAGCTGGGGGACAGGGGTAGGAGCTGGGGAAAAGGGGTAGGAGCTGGGGACAGGGGTAGGAGCTGGGGGACAGGGGTAGGAGCTGGGGACAGGGGTAGGAGCTGGGGTCAAGGGGTAGGAGCTGGGGTCAAGGGGTAGGAGCTGGGGGACAGGGGTAGGAGCTGGGGGGAAGGGGTAGGAGCTGGTGGCAAGGGGTAGGAGCTGGGGACAGGGGTAGGAGCTGGTGGCAAGGGGTAGGAGCTGGGACCAGGGGTAGGAGCTGGTGGCAAGGGGTAGGAGCTGGGGGACAGGGGTAGGAGCTGGGACCAGGGGTAGGAGCTGGGGACAGGGGTAGGAGCTGGGACCAGGGGTAGGAGCTGGGACCAGGGGTAGGAGCTGGGGACAGGGGTAGGAGCTGGGACCAGGGGTAGGAGCTGGGGACAGGGGTAGGAGCTGGGACCAGGGGTAGGAGCTGGGGACAGGGGTAGGAGCTGGGGACAGGGGTAGGAGCTGGGACCAGGGGTAGGAGCTGGGGACAGGGGTAGGAGCTGGGGACAGGGGTAGGAGCTGGGGTCAAGGTGTAGGAGCTGGGGACAGGGGTAGGAGCTGGGGACAGGGGTAGGAGCTGGGGACAGGGGTAGGAGCTGGGGACAGGGGTAGGAGCTGGGGACAGGGGTAGGAGCTGGGGACAGGGGTAGGAGCTGGGGACAGGGGTAGGAGCTGGGGACAGGGGTAGGAGCTGGGGACAGGGGTAGGAGCTGGGGACAGGGGTAGGAGCTGGGGACAGGGGTAGGAGCTGGGGACAGGGGTAGGAGCTGGGGACAGGGGTAGGAGCTGGGGACAGGGGTAGGAGCTGGGGACAGGGGTAGGAGCTGGGGACAGGGGTAGGAGCTGGGACCAGGGGTAGGAGCTGGGACCAGGGGTAGGAGCTGGGGACAGGGGTAGGAGCTGGGGACAGGGGGTAGGAGCTGGGGACAGGGGGTAGGAGCTGGGGACAGGGGTAGGAGCTGGGGACAGGGGGTAGGAGCTGGGGACAGGGGGTAGGAGCTGGGGACAGGGGTAGGAGCTGGGGACAGGGGTAGGAGCTGGGGACAGGGGTAGGAGCTGGGGACAGGGGTAGGAGCTGGGGACAGGGGTAGGAGCTGGGGACAGGGGTAGGAGCTGGGGACAGGGGTAGGAGCTGGGGACAGGGGTAGGAGCTGGGGACAGGGGTAGGAGCTGGGGACAGGGGGTAGGAGCTGGGGACAGGGGTAGGAGCTGGGGACAGGGGTAGGAGCTGGGGACAGGGGTAGGAGCTGGGGACAGGGGTAGGAGCTGGGGACAGGGGTAGGAGCTGGGGACAGGGGTAGGAGCTGGGGACAGGGGTAGGAGCTGGGGACAGGGGTAGGAGCTGGGGACAGGGGTAGGAGCTGGGGACAGGGGTAGGAGCTGGGGACAGGGGTAGGAGCTGGGGACAGGGGTAGGAGCTGGGGACAGGGGGTAGGAGCTGGGGACTGGGGTAGGAGCTGGGACCAGGGGTAGGAGCTGGGGTCAAGGGGTAGGAGCTGGGGACAGGGGTAGGAGCTGGGGACAGGGGTAGGAGCTGGGGGCAAGGGGTAGGAGCTGGGGACAGGGGTAGGAGCTGGGGGCAAGGGGTAGGAGCTGGGACCAGGGGTAGGAGCTGGGGTCAAGGGGTAGGAGCTGGGGACAGGGGTAGGAGCTGGGGACAGGGGTAGGAGCTGGGGGCAAGGGGTAGGAGCTGGGGGCAAGGGGTAGGAGCTGGGACCAGGGGTAGGAGCTGGGGTCAAGGGGTAGGAGCTGGTGGCAAGGGGTAGGAGCTGGTGGCAAGGGGTAGGAGCTGGGGACAGGGGTAGGAGCTGGGGACAGGGGTAGGAGCTGGGGACAGGGGTAGGAGCTGGGACCAGGGGTAGGAGCTGGGGTCAAGGGGTAGGAGCTGGTGGCAAGGGGTAGGAGCTGGTGGCAAGGGGTAGGAGCTGGGGACAGGGGTAGGAGCTGGGGACAGGGGTAGGAGCTGGGGACAGGGGTAGGAGCTGGGGACAGGGGTAGGAGCTGGGGACAGGGGTAGGAGCTGGGGACAGGGGTAGGAGCTGGGGACAGGGGTAGGAGCTGGGGACAGGGGTAGGAGCTGGGGACAGGGGTAGGAGCTGGGGACAGGGGTAGGAGCTGGGGACAGGGGTAGGAGCTGGGGACAGGGGTAGGAGCTGGGGACAGGGGGTAGGAGCTGGGGACAGGGGTAGGAGCTGGGGACAGGGGTAGGAGCTGGGGACAGGGGTAGGAGCTGGGGACAGGGGTAGGAGCTGGGGACAGGGGTAGGAGCTGGGGACAGGGGTAGGAGCTGGGGACAGGGGTAGGAGCTGGGGACAGGGGTAGGAGCTGGGGACAGGGGTAGGAGCTGGGGACAGGGGTAGGAGCTGGGGACAGGGGGTAGGAGCTGGGGACTGGGGTAGGAGCTGGGACCAGGGGTAGGAGCTGGGGTCAAGGGGTAGGAGCTGGGGACAGGGGTAGGAGCTGGGGACAGGGGTAGGAGCTGGGGGCAAGGGGTAGGAGCTGGGGACAGGGGTAGGAGCTGGGGGCAAGGGGTAGGAGCTGGGACCAGGGGTAGGAGCTGGGGTCAAGGGGTAGGAGCTGGGGACAGGGGTAGGAGCTGGGGACAGGGGTAGGAGCTGGGGGCAAGGGGTAGGAGCTGGGGGCAAGGGGTAGGAGCTGGGACCAGGGGTAGGAGCTGGGGTCAAGGGGTAGGAGCTGGTGGCAAGGGGTAGGAGCTGGTGGCAAGGGGTAGGAGCTGGGGACAGGGGTAGGAGCTGGGGACAGGGGTAGGAGCTGGGGACAGGGGTAGGAGCTGGGACCAGGGGTAGGAGCTGGGGTCAAGGGGTAGGAGCTGGTGGCAAGGGGTAGGAGCTGGTGGCAAGGGGTAGGAGCTGGGGACAGGGGTAGGAGCTGGGGACAGGGGTAGGAGCTGGGGACAGGGGTAGGAGCTGGTGGCAAGGGGTAGGAGCTGGTGGCAAGGGGTAGGAGCTGGGGACAGGGGTAGGAGCTGGGGACAGGGGTAGGAGCTGGGACCAGGGGTAGGAGCTGGGGACAGGGGTAGGAGCTGGGGACAGGGGTAGGAGCTGGGGACAGGGGTAGGAGCTGGGGACAGGGGTAGGAGCTGGGGGCAAGGGGTAGGAGCTGGGGGGAAGGGGTAGGAGCTGGGGACAGGGGTAGGAGCTGGGGACAGGGGTATTAGACCCAGCATTACACTATAGGTTGTGTCCCAAATGGTACCGTATTCCCTTTATAGTGCACAGGGATCTGGTCAAACGTAGTGCACTACATAGGGAATAGGGTGCCATAGGGATCTGGTCAAACGTAGTGCACTACATAGGGAATAGGGTGCCATAGGGCTCTGGTCAAACGTAGTGCACTACATAGGGAATAGGGTGCCATAGGGCTCTGGTCAAACGTAGTGCACTACATAGGGAATAGGGTGCCATAGGGCTCTGGTCAAACGTAGTGCACTACATAGGGAATAGGGTGCCATTTGGGACGCATTTTAAATGTCCACACTATCCTTAGAAGCACACTCTTCACAGCCTTCTTACCAAACAATGAGATCCTATGTCTGACAAGAACTCCCAGTTTGCAGAACAGACTGAAGAAGAGAAGATGAAGGGGAAAAAAACATATAAGAAAAGAACAAAGACAAGATGTGAGATAATCAAGTGACACACCTTGAAGGAGAAGAAACATAGTCTGCTTTATAAGAGTGAGTGAGTGATGTCTGAATCACTCAGATTCACCCATCTACAAAGCTACAGTCCAGGGTTTCAAAGCAACACTGTGTCAGGACCAGCTCCTCATCCAGAACGCTGTAACCTGCCTGGTGTTCAACCTTTCCAAGTTCTCCCATGTCACCCCACTTCTCCGCACACTCCACTGGCTTCCAGTCGAAGCTCTCATCCACTACAAGACCATGGTGCTTACCTACGGAGCAGCAAGAGGAACTGCCCCTCCCTACCTTCAGGCTATGCTCAAACCCTACACCCCAACCAGAGCACTCCGTTCTGCCACTTCAGGTCTCTTGGCCCTCCCACCCCTACAGGAGGGCAGCTCCCGCTCAGCCCAGTCAAAGCTCTTCTCTGTCCTGGCACCCCAATGGTGGAACCAGCTTCCCCCTGAAACTAAGACAGCAGAGTCCCTGCCCATCTTCCCTGCCCATCTGAAACCCTACCTCTTCAAAGAGTATCTCAAATAATCCCCACAGCACCATTCCATTGATTCCATTCCATGTATTATTATTATTGTCATTGTACTACATAGAGTGAAGCAATGTATTGGAGATGCGTTCTAAGTGTAATCCCTCACCTTGTCACCATCTCCTTCTCCTTATTGGAGGCGTGGCCCCCGCTGCTGATTGGTCGGATGGCTGTGGACAGGAAGTAGAGGCGGTGATTCTTGAAGTACTGGTCGACCAATGGCAGGACCACCTAGGGGAGGCCAGCGATCCATTAGTCTGACAGGTCAGAAACACACTACCCGTTCAAAAGGTTGGGGTCACTTAGAAATGTCCTTGTTTTTAAAAAGACAATTATTATTTTTTTGTCCGTTAAAATAACATTAAATTGATCAGAAATACAGTGTAGACATTGTTAATGTTGTAAATGGCTGTTGTAGCTGGAAACGGCTGATTTTTAATGGAATATCTACATAGGCGTACAGAGGCCCATTATCAGCAACCATCAGTCCTGTGTTCCAATGGCACGTTGTGTTTGCTAATCCAGGTTTATCATTTAAAAAGGCTAATTGATCATTAGAAAACCCTTTTGCAATTATGTTAGCACAGCTGAAAACTGTTGTGCTGATTTAAAGAAGCAATAAAACTCTCCTTCTTGAGGATAGTTGAGTATCTGGAGCATCAGCAATTGTGGGTTCGATTACAGGCTAAAAATGGCCAGAAACAAATAACTTTCTTCTGAAACTCGTCAGTCTATTCTTGTTCTGAGAAATGAAGGCTATTCCATGCGAGAAATTGCCAAGAAACTGAAGATCTCGTACAACGCTGTGTACTACTCCCTTCACAGAACAGCGCAAACTGGCTCTAACCAGAATAGAAAGAGGAGTGGGAGGCCCCGGTGCACAACTGAGCAAGAGGACAAATACAGTTTGAGAAACAGATGCCTCACAGGTCCTCAACTGGCAGCTTCATTAAATAGTACCCGCAAAACACCAGTCTCAACGTCAACAGTGAAGAGGCAACTCCGGGATGCTGACCTTCTAGGCAGAGTTGCAAAGAAAAAGCCATATCTCAGACTGGCCAATAAAAAGAAAAGATGGGCAAAAGAACACAGACACTGGACAGAGAAAGATTGGAAAAAAAGTGTTATGGACAGACGAATCGAAGTTTGAGGTGTTCGGATCACAAAGAAGAACATTTGTGAGACGCAGACCAAATTAAAAGATGCTGGAGGAGTGCTTGATGACATCTGTCAAGCATGGTGGAGGCAATGTGATGGTCTGGGGGTGCTTTGGTGGTGGTAAAGTGGGAGATTTGTACAGGGTAAAAGGGATCTTGAAGAAGGAAGGCTATCACTCCATTTTGCAACGCCATGCCATACCCTGTGGACGGCACTTGATTGGAGCCAATTTCCTCCTACAACAGGACAATGACCCAAAGCAAAGCTCCAAACTATGCAATAACTATTTAGGGAAGAAGTAGTCAGCTGGTATTCTGTCTATAATGGAGTGGCCAGCACAGTCACCGGATCAGCATTGTCCTGTTGTAGGACAGCATTGAGGAGTACACCACATCAGTCACTGGCTTCATCAATAAGTGCATCGATGATGTCGTCCCCACAGTGACCGTACGTACATACCCCAACCAGAAGCCATGGATTACAGGAAACATCCGCACTGAGCTAAAGGGTAGAGCTGCCGCTTTCAAGGAACGGGACTCTAACCCGGACGCTTATAAGAAATCCCGCTATGACCTCCGACGAACCATCAAACAGGCAAAGAGTCAATACAGGACTAAGATTGAATCGTACTACACTGGCTCTGACGCTCGTCGGATGTGGCAGGGCTTGAAAACTATTACAGACTACAAAGGGAAGCACAGCCGCGAGCTGCCCAGTAACACAAGCCTACCAGACGAGCTAAACCACTTCTATGCTCGCTTCGAGGCAAGCAACACTGAAGCATGCATGAGAGCACCAGCTGTTCCGGATGACTATGTGATCACGCTCTCCGTAGCCGATGTGAGTAAGACTTTTAAGCAGGTCAACATTCACAAGGCCGCAGGGCCAGACGGATTACCAGGACGTGTACTCCGAGCATGTGCTGACCAACTGGCAAGTGTCTTCACTGACATTTTCAACATGTCCCTGACTGAGTCTGTAATACCAACATGTTTCAAGCAGACCACCATAGTCCCCGTGCCCAAGGACTCTAAGATAACCTGCCTAAATGACTACCGACCCGTAGCACTGACGTCTGTAGCCATGAAGTGCTTTGAAAGGCTGGTCATGGCTCACATCAACAGCATTATCCCAGAAACCCTAGACCCACTCCAATTTGCATACCGCCCCAACAGATCCACAGATGATGCAATCTCTATTGCACTCCACACTGCCCTTTCCCACCTGGACAAGAGGAACACCTACGTGAGAATGCTATTCATTGACTACAGCTCAGCATTCAACACCATAGTGCCCTCTAAGCTCATCACTAAGCTAAGGATCCTGGGACTAAACACCTCCCTCTGCAACTGGATCCTGGACTTCCTGACGGGCCGCCCCCAGGTGGTAAGGGTAGGTAACAACACATCTGCCACACTGATCCTCAACACGGGGGCCCCTCAGGGGTGCGTGCTCAGTCCCCTCCTGTACTCTCTGTTCACCCATGACTGCATGGCCATGCACGACTCCAACACCATCATTAAGTTTGCCGACGACACAACAGTGGTAGACCTGATCACCGACAACGATGAGACAGCCTATAGGGAGGAGGTCAGAGACCTGGCCGTGTGGTGCCAGGACAACAACCTCTCCCTCAACGTGACCAAGACAAAGGAGATGATTGTGGACTACAGGAAAAAAAAGAGGGGGCTGTAGCGGAACAGGTTGAGAGCTTCAAGTTCCTTGGTGTCCACATCACCAACGAACTATCATGGTCCAAACACACCAAGACAGTCGTGAAGAGGGCACGACAAAGCCTATTCCCCCTCAGGAGACTGAAAAGATTTGGCATGGGTCCTCAGATCCTCAAAAAATTCTACAGCTGCACCATCGAGAGCATCCTGACTTGTTGCATCACCGCCTGGTATGGCAACTGCTTGGCCTCCAACCGCAAGGCACTACAGAGGGTAGTGCGTACGGCCCAGTACATCACTGGGGCCAAGCTTCCTGCCATCCAGGACCTCTATACCAGGCGGTGTCAGAGGAAGGCCCTCAAAATTGTCAAAGACTCCAGCCACCCTAGTCATAGACTGTTCTCTCTGCTACCGCACGGCAAGCGGTACCGGAGTGCCAAGTCTAGGTCCAAAAGACTTCTCAACAGCTTCTACCCCCAAGCCATAAGACTCCTGAACAGCTAATCATGGCTAACCGGACTGTTTGCACTGCCCCCCCACCCCATCCTTTTTACGCTGCTGCTACTCTGTTAATTACTTATGCATAGTCACTTTAACTCTACCCACATGTACATATTACCTCAACTACCTCAACTAGCCGGTGCCCCCGCACATTGACTCTGCACCGGTACCCCCCTGTATATATAGCCTCCCTACTGTCACTTTATTTTACTTCTGCTCTTTTTTTTCTCAACACTTTTTTTGTTGTTGTTTTATTTTTACTTTTTTTGTTAAAAATAAATGCACTGTTGGTTAAGGGCTGTAAGTAAGCATTTCACTGTAATGTCTGCACCTGTTGTATTCGGCGCATGTGACCAATAAAATTTGATTTGATTTGATTTGATCTCAACCCTATTGAGTTGTTGTGGGAGCAGCTTGACCGTATGGTACGTAAGAAGTGCCCATCAAGCCAATCCAACTTGTGGGAGGTGCTTCAGGAAGCACGGGGTGAAATCTCTTCAGATTACCTCAACAAATTGACAACTAGAAT
>NW_028159876.1:0-5000 GCF_964263955.1 Coregonus lavaretus | reverse complement strand
GGTCTTCTAGTTCTCTGTCTAACAGCTATCTCAGGTCTTCTAGTTCTGTCTAACAGCTATCTCAGGTCTTCTAGTTCTGCGTCTAACAGCTATCTCAGGTCTTCTAGTTCTGTGTCTAACAGCTATCTCAGGTCTTCTAGTTCTGTGTCTAACAGCTATCTCAGGTCTTCTAGTTCTGTGTCTAACAGCTATCTCAGGTCTTCTAGTTCTCTGTCTAACAGTAGCGTGAGCTACGTTGGACGTCATGTTACCTTCATCAGTAATTAGTACTGTTCTACCTATTAGACACAGGAGACAGAGAGAGATACAGAGAGAGGCACAGAAACAGATCAAGACCAGGTAACCAGTTACAAAGTCAAGACCAGGAACAGGTGGTTACTTTGTGTTGGAAGCTAATAGACAAGAGATAAGTCTGTCCTAAAAGGACAGTCTGTCCTTCTGTACGTACCTTTGGCTTCTAGTTCAAGTTTCTTCTTCTTAGCCCAAATATTATGATAGTTCTCTGCAAGCAGTTCTGCCATAGACTAAAAAGAATGGACATAAGAAAACATTCAAGTTAATAACTAGATTGGTGCTTAGTACGTGTAGCGTGTCACTCAGAGTACGTGTAGCGTGTCACTCAGAGTACGTGTAGCATGTCACTCAGAGTACGTGTAGCATGTCACTCAGAGTACGTGTAGCGTGTCACTCAGAGTATGTGTAGCGTGTCACTCAGAGTACGTGTAGCGTGTCACTCAGAGTACGTGTAGCATGTCACTCAGAGTATGTGTAATGTGTCACTCAGAGTACGTGTAGCGTGTCACTCAGAGTACGTGTAGCGTGTCACTCAGAGTACGTGTAGCGTGTCACTCAGAGTACGTGTAGCATGTCACTCAGAGTACGTGTAGCGTGTCACTCAGAGTACGTGTAGCGTGTCACTCAGAGTACGTGTAGCGTGTCACTCAGAGTACGTGTAGCGTGTCACTCAGAGTATGTGTAGCATGTCACTCAGAGTATGTGTAGCGTGTCACTCAGAGTATGTGTAGCGTGTCACTCAGAGTATGTGTAGCGTGTCACTCAGAGTATGTGTAATGTGTCACTCAGAGTATGTGTAGCGTGTCACTCAGAGTATGTGTAGCATGTCACTCAGAGTACGTGTAGCATGTCACTCAGAGTATGTGTAGCGTGTCACTCAGAGTACGTGTAGCGTGTCACTCAGAGTACGTGTAGCGTGTCACTCAGAGTACGTGTAGCGTGTCACTCAGAGTACGTGTAGCATGTCTCTCAGAGTACGTGTAGCATGTCACTCAGAGTATGTGTAGCGTGTCACTCAGAGTATGTGTAGCGTGTCACTCAGAGTATGTGTAGCATGTCACTCAGAGTACGTGTAGCATGTCACTCAGAGTATGTGTAGCATGTCACTCAGAGTATGTGTAGCGTGTCAGTCAGAGTATGTGTAGCGTGTCACTCAGAGTATGTGTAGCGTGTCACACAGAGTATGTGTAGTGTGTCACTCAGAGAATGTGTAGCATGTCACTCACGTGCAGGTCCCTGGACAGCGTCACGTTGCTCATGTCGATGGGTCTGGGGCTGAAACCTGGAGCTCCTTCAACAGAGTGCTGCTGGACAGAACACAGAGGGAGAGACTGGACTGTCAGCTACTTGACATGTCATGTAGTCTCAGACCGTCTTCTAAGGACTGTCAGCTAAATGTCCTGTAGTCTCAGACCGTCTTCTAAGGACTGTTAGCTACTTGACATGTCCTGTAGTCTCAGACCGTCTTCTAAGGACTGTCAGCTCCTTGACATGTCCTGTAGTCTCAGACCGTCTTCTAAGGACTGTCAGCTCCTTGACATGTCCTGTAGTCTCAGACCGTCTTCTAAGGACTGTCAGCTCCTTGACATGTCCTGTAGTCTCAGACCGTCTTCTAAGGACTGTCAGCTAAATGTCCTGTAGTCTCAGACCGTCTTCTAAGGACTGTCAGCTCCTTGACATGTCATGTAGTCTCAGACCGTCTTCTAAGGACTGTCAGCTAAATGTCCTGTAGTCTCAGACCGTCTTCTAAGGACTGTCAGCTACTTGACATGTCATGTAGTCTCAGACCGTCTTCTAAGGACTGTCAGCTAAATGTCCTGTAGTCTCAGACCGTCTTCTAAGGACTGTCAGCTCCTTGACATGTCCTGTAGTCTCAGACCGTCTTCTAAGGACTGTCAGCTACTTGACATGTCCTGTAGTCTCAGACCGTCTTCTAAGGACTGTCAGCTACTTGACATGTCCTGTAGTCTCAGACCGTCTTCTAAGGACTGTCAGCTAAATGTCCTGTAGTCTCAGACCGTCTTCTAAGGACTGTCAGCTCCTTGACATGTCCTGTAGTCTCAGACCGTCTTCTAAGGACTGTCAGCTCCTTGACATGTCCTGTAGTCTCAGACCGTCTTCTAAGGACTGTCAGCTAAATGTCCTGTAGTCTCAGACCGTCTTCTAAGGACTGTCAGCTACTTGACATGTCATGTAGTCTCAGACCGTCTTCTAAGGACTGTCAGCTAAATGTCCTGTAGTCTCAGACCGTCTTCTAAGGACTGTCAGCTACTTGACATGTCATGTAGTCTCAGACCGTCTTCTAAGGACTGTCAGCTAAATGTCCTGTAGTCTCAGACCGTCTTCTAAGGACTGTCAGCTCCTTGACATGTCCTGTAGTCTCAGACCGTCTTCTAAGGACTGTCAGCTAAATGTCCTGTAGTCTCAGACCGTCTTCTAAGGACTGTCAGCTACTTGACATGTCCTGTAGTCTCAGACCGTCTTCTAAGGACTGTCAGCTACTTGACATGTCCTGTAGTCTCAGACCGTCTTCTAAGGAATGTCAGCTCCTTGACATGTCCTGTAGTCTCAGACCGTCTTCTAAGGACTGTCAGCTCCTTGACATGTCCTGTAGTCTCAGACCGTCTTCTAAGGACTGTCAGCTAAATGTCCTGTAGTCTCAGACCGTCTTCTAAGGACTGTCAGCTACTTGACATGTCCTGTAGTCTCAGACCGTCTTCTAAGGACTGTCAGCTAAATGTCCTGTAGTCTCAGACCGTCTTCTAAGGACTGTCAGCTACTTGACATGTCCTGTAGTCTCAGACCGTCTTCTAAGGACTGTCAGCTACTTGACATGTCCTGTAGTCTCAGACCGTCTTCTAAGGACTGTCAGCTACTTGACATGTCCTGTAGTCTCAGACCGTCTTCTAAGGACTGTCAGCTAAATGTCCTGTAGTCTCAGACCGTCTTCTAAGGACTGTTAGCTACTTGACATGTCCTGTAGTCTCAGACCGTCTTCTAAGGACTGTCAGCTACTTGACATGTCCTGTAGTCTCAGACCGTCTTCTAAGGACTGTTAGCTACTTGACATGTCCTGTAGTCTCAGACCGTCTTCTAAGGACTGTCAGCTACTTGACATGTCCTGTAGTCTCAGACCGTCTTCTAAGGACTGTTAGCTACTTGACATGACCTGTAGTCTCAGACCGTCTTCTAAGGACTGTCAGCTACTTGACATGTCCTGTAGTCTCAGACCGTCTTCTAAGGACTGTTAGCTACTTGACATGTCCTGTAGTCTCAGACCGTCTTCTAAGGACTGTCAGCTACTTGACATGTCCTGTAGTCTCAGACCGTCTTCTAAGGACTGTCAGCTACTTGACATGACCTGTACTTTGCTCTGACAGGTGAAGGCCATACTGTATATTCTGCTATGCTAAACGGTCAGTGTCTACTGTTAAGGAATTTCCCTATTGAGTTGTGAAGTGTATGAATCAGAGATGAGATTGGACGACCACGTAAAGGCAATAATAGGACAAGTATAGTACAATGCATTAGAAAGATACAGCGCCTAGAAGTCTGTCGTATAACAGTCAGTAGTGTATGGTGTTACTGTAAGGCTGTGAGCGTCTCCTACCTGGCTGATCTGAGAGATCCTCCGTGCTCTGTTGTGTAGGCCGGCTGGGTCTCCCTCCCTGGTTCTCTCTATGTTCCAGCACCACACCACCATCGTCTTCAGAGACTCTTTAATAGGCCAGCGGTACACCTCTTTATCCTAGAGGGACACAGAGAAGAGACTCAGAGAGAGACTGGAGGGTAGAAAGGCTGTTAGTTAGCAAACACACTGTGATGACCTCAGAGTAATGTGTCTGACCTGACCTGGTTGTTGATGAACTGTGTCTGACCTGGTTGTTGATGAACTGTGTCTGACCTGGTTGTTGATAAACTGTGTCTGACCTGGTTGTTGATGAACTGTGTCTGACCTGACCTGGTTGTTGATGAACTGTGTCTGACCTGGTTGTTGATGAACTGTGTCTGACCTGGTTGTTGATGAACTGTGTCTGACCTGGTTGCTGATGAACTGTGTCTGACCTGGTTGTTGATGAACTGTGTCTGACCTGACCTGGTTGCTGATGAACTGTGTCTGACCTGGTTGCTGATGAACTGTGTCTGACCTGGTTGTTGATGAACTGTGTCTGACCTGACCTGGTTGCTGATGAACTGTGTCTGACCTGGTTGCTGATGAACTGTGTCTGACCTGGTTGTTGATGAACTGTGTCTGACCTGGTTGTTGATGAACTGTGTCTGACCTGGTTGTTGATGAACTGTGTCTGACCTGGTTGTTGATGAACTGTGTCTGACCTGGTTGTTGATGAACTGTGTCTGACCTGACCTGGTTGTTGATGAACTGTGTCTGACCTGGTTGTTGATGAACTGTGTCTGACCTGGTTGCTGATGAACTGTGTCTGACCTGGTTGTTGATGAACTGTGTCTGACCTGGTTGCTGATGAACTGTGTCTGACCTGGTTGTTGATGAACTGTGTCTGACCTGGTTGTTGATGAACTGTGTCTGACCTGGTTGTTGATGAACTGTGTCTGACCTGGTTGTTGATGAACTGTGTCTGACCTGGTTGCTGATGAACTGTGTCTGACCTGACCTGGTTGTTGATGAACTGTGTCTGACCTGGTTGTTGATGAACTGTGTCTGACCTGGTTGTTGATGAACTGTGTCT
>NW_028159877.1:0-17878 GCF_964263955.1 Coregonus lavaretus | reverse complement strand
GGTGTGAATACTTATGTAAATTAGGTATTTCTGTATTTATTTTTCAACACATTTGCAAACATTTCTAAAAACATGTTTTCAATTTGTCATGATGAGGGTATTGTGTGTAGGTGGGTGAGAGAGAAGAAAAAAAAAATCAGTTGAATCCATTTTGAATTCAGGCAGTTACACAACGAAATGTGGAATAAGTCAAGGGGTATGAATCCTTTCTGAAGGCTCTGTTTATGTTATAAGATATGTGTTGTATATGTTTCAGTTAGTTATATCAGGTGGTCATCTGCTACGTCAGCCAGGTGGTAGGTGGGGAACCCGTCTGCCTTCATTACTGCAGAGTCTCCTTCAACCTATAGCCAGGGGTCCCGTGTGGCTCTGTTGGAAGTGCATGGCAACGCCAGGGTTGTGGGTTCGATTCCCACGGGGGACCAGTACGCCGAAGAAAAAAAAAAGTATGAAATGTCTGCACTACTGTAAGTCTCTCTGGATAAGAGCGTATGATAAATGACTAAAATGTTTGTTTTAAATGGGTTAAGGATGGGGAGAGTGGTGCAGCGGTCTAAGGCACTGCGTCTCAGTGTTTGAGGCGTCACTACAGACCCCCTGGTTCGATTCCAGGCTGTATCACAACCGGCCGTGATTGGGCGGCGCACAATTGGCCCAGCGTCGTCTGGGTTTGGCCGGTGTAGGCCGTCATTGTAAATAAGAATTTGTTCTTAACTGACTTGCCTAGTTAAATAAAGGTAAAATAAAAAAAATCTATCTACTACATTAGCCAGGTGGGGAACCCATCAGATTACAACGGGGTCTCCTTCAACCTGGGATGGGAGGTGGAGTTTCAATTATATGCGTTTTGAAATAAGAAAAGCACTGGCACATCTGAGGTTACTTGTTGCAGGTGCGTTGGAATACATACAAAAATAAAAATGGAACACTGCTTGCCCGTATTGCTTGTGTTTAGTTATCTCACGGATCAACCGGCTTACCTGGGCCACCTCATGGCGGTTCCATCCGAAGACCAGGTCGTTGAAGGGTTCTACTCCAGACTCCAGTCTAAACCTGATCACATGGGGGACGTTCTGATCCAGCTTCTCCTCTACCTGGTCTGGGCGGAGGTGTCTGCACCTGTTGTCATACCTGCAGTAGAGGAATGTTCAGGTATATGTGTCAATGAGTGAGTATGTGAACATGTCCATGCGTGTGCGTGTGTGTGTGTGTGTGTGTGTGTGTGTGTGTGTGTGTGTGAACGCATGTATGAGTGTGTGTTTAGCCACAACAAACCGTGGTGTCTGTCCGCTGCGTAGGGCCTCTCTCTTCAGTAACTCTAGTCTTTGCTGGCTGCAGAAGCAGTGGTAGGCGTTCCCTGTCTGGACCAGGGAGTCAGCAGCCTGGGTATACAAGGCCAGTCTCTGGGACTGGAGGTAGGGACCGTACTCACCCCCTCGACGGGGACTCTCGCCTGGGGGGATACCTGGGGAGGGTGGATGGAGATGGATGGCAGCCATGTTAGCCCCCGTTATTACACGGGCAAACGCAATATGGACCAGTCCACAGCATGTTGTAAACAACGCCATGTAACTGAATGTCTAGAATTAGATTCCAAATACTTGGAATATATTGGAATGCTCACAGGTGCCAACATGGCGTCCATTCTAAAAGTTGGCCAAACTCCTTAACGTCTAAATATGTCTCTGCTCCTACCAGCCCACTCCAACATATCCTCTATAGACTCCGCAGCTCCCGGCACCAGTCTGCTCTGATCTGTATCTTCCATACGTAAGATGAAGCTCCCTCCGTACTTCTTAGCATAGATATAGTTGTAGAGAGCTGTACGCAGCCCGCCCAGGTGCAGGAAACCTAGGGAGGGACACGGGTCAATTATAGTCAGTTAGGTTACATGGTGTTACTACTGTAGTTCACTACACAAACAGACAGAGGGTTAGTTATAGTTAGTTAGTTGTACAGCACAGAGGGTTAGTTATAGTTAGTTAGTTGTACAGTACAGAGGGTTAGTTATAGTTAGTTGTACAGTACAGAGGGTTAGTTATAGTTAGTTAGTTAGTTGTACAGTACAGAGGGTTAGTTATAGTTTGTTAGTTGTACAGTACAGAGGGTTAGTTATAGTTAGTTAGTTGTACAGTACAGAGGGTTAGTTATAGTTAGTTAGTTGTACAGTACAGAGGGTTAGTTATAGTTAGTTAGTTGTACAGTCCAGAGGGTTAGTTATAGTTAGTTAGTTGTACAGTCCAGAGGGTTAGTTATAGTTAGTTAGTTGTACAGTACAGAGGGTTAGTTATAGTTAGTTAGTTGTACAGTACAGATGGTTAGTTATAGTTAGTTAGTTGTACAGTACATAGGGTTAGTTAGTTAGTTAGTTAGTTGTACAGTACATAGGGTTAGTTATAGTTAGTTAGTTGTACAGTACATAGGGTTAGTTATAGTTAGTTAGTTAGTTAGTTGTACAGTACAGAGGGTTAGTTATAGTTAGTTAGTTGTACAGTACATAGGGTTAGTTATAGTTAGTTAGTTGTACAGTACATAGGGTTAGTTATAGTTAGTTAGTTGTACAGTACAGAGGGTTAGTTATAGTTAGTTGTACAGTACAGATGGTTAGTTATAGTTAGTTAGTTGTACAGTACATAGGGTTAGTTATAGTTAGTTAGTTGTACAGTACAGAGGGTTAGTTATAGTTAGTTGTACAGTACAGAGGGTTAGTTATAGTTAGTTAGTTGTACAGTACAGAGGGTTAGTTATAGTTAGTTAGTTGTACAGATAGTTTGCATCCCAAATGGCAACGCAGTCCCTACATAGATGTCATTAAGGCCCCTCCCCACTCCGCTCTGATTCAGAGAGGTTGGGTTAAATGAGGAAGACACATTTCAGTCGAATGCATTCGGTTGTACAACTGACTAGGTATCCCCCTTTCCCTTACATAAGTAAGTAAGCCTTGTCCGAGCCAAAACGGCCCATAGGGAAGGAGCCTATCTCCTGTTTCTGTAGCATGATGCAGCTTGATGTACAAGTACACCACCTGGCAGGACGTTGTTAGGTTATGTGGCATCACTGTAACAGTACAACTAGCCCCTGGAAGGACGTTGTTAGGTTATGTGGCATCACTGTAACAGTACAACTAGCCCCTGGAAGGACGTTGTTAGGTTATGTGGCATCACTGTAACAGTACAACTAGCCCCTGGAAGGACGTTGTTAGGTTATGTGGCATCACTACTACTATAACAGTACAACTAGCCCCTGGAAGGACGTTGTTAGGTTATGTGGCATCACTGTAACATTAGTATTATAACATGTACAGGTTATAGGGTGAGTCCCTAATCCAAATGACACCCTAGTCCCAGTATTGTACTACTTTTAACCAGGGCTCAAAACTACCACCAACCCAAGGGTTGTAGAGATACATGCACTGTGCAGGCTTTAGTTCCAGCCCAGCACTAACACACCTGATTATTCATCTTATTGTTTAGCTATTAAAAGCCTGTCATGGGTTCAAATCCCATGATCTTACCTGTTGGACTCGGAGCAAACCTCACTCTTACTTCACCATGTTCACGATGATGATCAACCTCGTCACCTTCAGATGAAAAGCATTTATTCTGAGAGGTATTCAACCTAATGTCGTTCCGCTTTCCGCCGTGTCCACCACTGCGGTTGGATGTCGATGGCAATGCGTTCTTAAACAACACTGGTGAATCAAGTTTATGGACGTTCCTTCCTGTACTGTATTGGCAACACCGCTTACACGTTTTTAGTAGAAGGCATCTGGATGGTGAGCTGAAATGTAGAAACCATGACAGGAGCATGATCATAACAACTGCGTTCGCTAACTACTGAAGTTACAAAACGAAGTTATCCATGTGTTCCACTCGCGACAGATACAGATAGCTACAGACAGCTATCTAGCTAGCTAATGCACGCGGAAACGTTAGGGCCACAAGGAGAGGAGTGTCTTTGTGGGAGGGAAAAACCGGCATCTTGACATTGCTCTTACAAGTCCATTCTACCAATGGTAGCTGTCTAGGATCGATTTGTGTTGTTGATAGAACTGTATTTTTTAAATTGACCGTCAACTGTCCCCGGATCTCTACACACGCAATCACGTAACGTCATCACACCACTTCCTGGTTTGCGCGGGAGAGTTTTCAAAATAAAAGTCCACCCACCGATAAAAGCGCAGTGTGAAAATCTTAGTGATGCAACGATTGATACTGAAGCGCCAATGCAGTTTTAAAAGCACTACTGATCCGACACAATGTACGGATGATCGTTTCAAAGTAACACAATCACGCGATATATGACGTCAGAAGCTTCGTTTGATCACGTGGTTTTTCAAACCGGTTGTTGCAAACGCTTTAAAACACCGACCTTTACTGGACACCATACTTACAATGTAGTTAGGATTTCTTCATGTGGAGTCGGGGTCCAAAACGGGGAATGTGGGTATATTATTTTGAAAATCGTTTGTGACACCACACTTTATGCACATTATTGTTTAAACAATTCGATTTATTGAGTATAGTATCCTAAATAATGCCCTAGATTCAGTTTTTGACAACAAAAAAGGGAAACATGATGGAAGGTGCGAACCTGCAATGGTAACTGATTGTAGTAGCCTACGAAGACTCGCGACTAACCGCTGCGCTGTGGAGATTTGATGAATAGTGTGGAAAAAACGTAAATAAACATCAAACATTACGTTTCATTGCTTACCGGCAGATGTCACTAATGTGCATTGTGTTAAAGCTCAGCGTAATGAACCATTTTTAGGCACAGTTTGGTGAATGCCCCAAAGGCTTCAGAAAGCCTCGGTTTCCCATCACTAGAAAATCTTAAGGTGTGGTTGTAAAAAAGTATAATTGTAACATGGTGGAGGAGCCTTTATTATAGTAACTAAGGTATTCATGTGAAATGTGTATGCTTTTCTATTGGTCTGTTTGAATTAATTGTTTGGGTGCTCTGATTGGTTGCAGGTATGAGGCCGCACCTCCACCAATTTCCTACAAAATGGTGGTACATTTATTCATCTGTAACATTCCTTGCTGCTGCCTCCAATGGGTGTATATTCAGGATTCACCTTACAAGAAGATACAGGCCCTACCTTTTACGCTGCGCTGCACTGGGGTCGGAACGCAATCGTGGTTACATTAAGACACCGTGTGTTCATGCTAGCTAGCAGTAGCCACAGCAGCATCTATATATCTACATTATTAAAATAGAAGCACCCTACAGGGGAAACACTGCTATTATATCACACAACTTTAACTGGTTTGTTGATGTCTTGATGCGTCACTTGCATACTTCAATACTTATTTCCCTCATTAAAATGGAAATCAATTTATAACATTTTTGACATGTGTTTTTCAGGATTTTTTTGTTGTTATTCTGTCTCTCACTGTTCAAATAAACCTACCATTAAAATTATAGACTGATCATTTCTTTGTCAGTGGGCAAATGTACAAAATCAGCAGGGGATCAAATACTTTTTTTCCCTCACTGTATAGTAACCCTAGGTGTAAAATAGTAAATAATGGCTATTTCTCAGAAAGTTTTAAACTGTCAAGAGGAGTGAAACAAGGTTGTCCACTATCGGCATATCTATTTATTATGGCCATCGAGATGTTAGCTATTAAAATCAGATCCAACAATAATATCAAGGGATTAGAAATCCATGGCTTAAAAACAAAGGTGTCATTGTACGCTGATGATTAATGTTTTCTTTTAAATCCACAACTTGAATCCCTCCACAGCCTCATAGAGGATCTAGATACATTTTCTAACCTCTCTGGATTACAACCAAATTATGACAAATATTACGTATTGGATCAATAAAAAATACAATTTTTACATTGCCATGTAGTTTACCAATAAAATGGTCTGATGGTGATGTGGATATACTCGGAATACATATCCCAAAGGAAATAAATGATCTCACTCCAATACATTTTAATAGAAAGTTAGCAAAAATAGATAAGATCTTGCTACCATGGAAAGGTAAATACCTGTCAATTTGTGGAAAAATCACCCTGATTAACTCTTAAGTATTATCCCAGTTTACCTATTTGCTTATGGTCCTGCCTACTCCTGGCAAACCGTTTTTTACATTATATGAGAAAAAAATATTGAACTCAAATATACTAATTGATAAAAAAAATATATTTTTTTGAAAAAAAAAGAAAAAAGGTATAATCTTTGTACATTTTATCATAGGTAGGACTGGTGGAGTTATGTCGCACATGCAGCTAACAAAAACGTATTGAAATGTCTGCTCTACCCAAAATTACAACCAAATAATTGCAGCATTACCGCAAAATGGAAGAGGGAAGTGGAAGGGGGAGAAAGTAAGGAACTTGTCTATTGGCCCTGCATTAAAGAACATAATCGGTTAAAGAAAATTGTGATAAATAAAAAAGTATACCAGTTTCATTTAAGGACCAAAGGATTGACAGCCGTCCCATATAGATTGCAAAATAGTTGGGAAGAGATTTTTGACGTACCGATTCCATGGCATAGTGTTTATGAACTGACATGCAAAGCGACGCCGGATTCAAAACGTCGAATTTTTCAGTTTAAATTATTATACAAAATTCTTGCTACCAATATAATGTTATTTATATGGGGGATACAATCTTCCCAACCCTGCAGATTTTGTTGCGAAGAGACAGAATCATTAGATCATTTGTTTTGGTACTGTCCATTTGTAGCTTGTTCTTGGACATACAGTGGGGGAAAAAAGTATTTAGTCAGCCACCAATTGTGCAAGTTCTCCCACTTAAAAAGATGAGAGAGGCCTGTAATTTTCATCATAGGTACACGTCAACTATGACAGACAAATTGAGAAAAAAAATCCAGAAAATCACATTGTAGGATTTTTAATGAATTTATTTGCAAATTATGGTGGAAAATAAGTATTTGGTCACCTACAAACAAGCAAGATTTCTGGCTCTCACAGACCTGTAACTTCTTCTTTAAGAGGCTCCTCTGTCCTACACTCGTTACCTGTATTAATGGCACCTGTTTGAACTTGTTATCAGTATAAAAGACACCTGTCCACAACCTCAAACAGTCACACTCCAAACTCCACTATGGCCAAGACCAAATAGCTGTCAAAGGACACCAGAAACAAAATTGTAAACCTGCACCAGGCTGGGAAGACTGAATCTGCAATAGGTAGCAGCTTGGTTTGAAGAAATCAACTGTGGGAGCAATTATTAAGAAATGGAAGACATACAAGACCACTGATAATCACCCTCGATCTGGGGCTCCACGCAAGATCTCACCCCGTGGGGTCAAAATGATCACAAGAACGGTGAGCAAAAATCCCAGAACCACACGGGGGGACCTAGTGAATGACCTGCAGAGAGCTGGGACCAAAGTAACAAAGCCTACCATCAGTAACACACTACGCCGCCAGGGACTCAAATCCTGCAGTGCAAGACGTGTCCCCCTGCTTAAGCCAGTACATGTCCAGGCCCGTCTGAAGTTTGCTAGAGTGCATTTGGATGATCCAGAAGAGGATTGGGAGAATGTCATATGGTCAGATGAAACCAAAATATAACTTTTTGGTAAAAACGCAACTCGTCGTGTTTGGAGGACAAAGAATGCTGAGTTGCATCCAAAGAACACCATACCTACTGTGAAGCATGGTGGTGGAAACATCATGCTTTGGGGCTGTTTTTCTGCAAAGCATATTCCCCCTCAGGAGACTGAAAAGATTTGGCATGGGTCCTCAGATCCTCAAAAAGTTATACAGCTGTACCATCGAGAGCATCCTGACTCGTTGCATCACCGCCTGGTATGGCAACTGCTCGTTCTCCGACCGCAAGGCACTACAGAGGGTAGTGCGTACGGCCCAGTACATCACTGGGGCCAAGCTTCCTGCCATCCAGGACCTCTATACCAGGCAGTGTCAGAGGAAGGCCCTAAAAATTGTCAAAGACTCCAGCCACCGTGGTCATAGACTGTTCTCTCTGCTACCACATGGCAAGCGGTACCGGAGTGCCAAGTCTAGGTCCAAAAGGCTTTTCAACAGCTTCTACCCCCAAGCCATAAGAATCCTGAACAGCTAATCATGGCTACCCAGACTATTTGTACTGCCCCCCCACCCCCCTCTTTTACTCTGCTGCTACTCTGTTTATTATTTATGCATAGTCACTTTAACTCTACCCACATGTACATATTACCTCAATTACCTGGACTAACCTGTGCCCCCACACTTTGACTCTGTAACGGTACCCCCCCTGTATATATAGCCTCCCTACTGTTATTTTATTTTACTGCTGCTCTTTAGTTATTTTATTTTTTATTTTTTACTTAACACTTTTTTTATTGTACTTTTGTCTTATAAAAAAAAACGGCATTGTTGGTTAAGGGCTTGTAAGCATTTCACTGTGATGTCTACACCTGTTGTATTCGGCGCATGTGGCAAATACATTTTTATTTTATTTGATAACATTGACCAACATCACCAATCTCATACACACACACACACACTTTATCGCACATAAAACTACATATATAACTAGGGATTCAGGTGTCCGGACACAATAGCTGAAGGGCGTCACCCAATTTAACCATGGATCAGTGTGTTACTGTATTCAAAGGACAACTGTACACACACACACACACACACACACACACACACACACACACACACACACACACACACACACACACACACACACACACACACACACACACACACACACACACACACACACACACACACACACACACACACACACACACACACACACCTGTACACCAGTAATATGCCTCAGGCCCCTATAACTAGAGATTATCCACGCCCTCTTCCTTTCACAACATAATCTTGTGTCTGAGGGAACGCAGCAGTTTACTGGTTGACCTGCGTCTCAGGTATCAGTACACCTTCACAGAGACAGACGGAGGACGCAACCCAACGCTAACACACCTACCTACCTACCCAGAGACAGACGGAGGACGCAACCCAACGCTAACACACCTACCTACCTACCTGACTGACTGACACGGCTAAAACCTTAATCAGGTAAGCTTTGATTTCACCTTCATTATAAAAGCCTGCACATTAAAAAAAAGAGTTGGAGTGGAGAGTGTGGTGGTTGAGACAACAAGGTTACAGGTTACGTACCCTGTTAGTAGACTGACACTGAATTAAGAGGTTTTTAACTGGGTGTGTAAGTGGTTTTGTTTGTGTACAGTTGAATGGTGTTGTGTTGGCTACGAACAACATGCAGTTACGGAATAGGAAGATTAAAGTGATTTCATTTTATCACAATTTACTTCTATTTTATTCACATCAGAGCAACCCTCTTATTTATTGTGAACAATGATTTCTCAAATAATCAACGAGAATCACCCTTCTCGTGGTAGTGACTTGGAGTAGAAAATGTCGTGAAGTGGAAATATTGAAGTAATTTTTAATAAAATAGTTTCGATCAGTTTTTATGAACGTTCTTTAAATATAGTATATTATTATTATTGACAATAAGCTATCATTTATATTGTGTTGAGTTGGCATTAAGTATCTTTAATCAAATTGTTTAGATCAGTTTTGTAACAGAGGTCTGTTATTATGGTCTATGTTACGTCAGCAGCATTGTGTTGGTGAGTAGGTCTGTATCTCTGGTAACGGGTAACATCCCAGGTGGGAGTTCTATGGTTCTTCCTCTGGGAATAGCATGAGGCTCGTTAGTTAGTCGGGTAGAATACTGTTTGGTCGGCCCTAAGGAACACCTGTGTATCCACACCCGTCACGCAACTAATGTAATATCTCTGAGCAAGCACTGATGGTCAAATCCACTGCTGTTCACTGATGGTCAAATCCACTGCTGTTCACTGATGGTCAAATCCACTGCTGTTCACTGATGGTCAAATCCACTGCTGTTCACTGATGGTCAAATCCACTGCTGTTCACTGATGGTCAAATCCACTGCTGTTCACTGATGGTCAAATCCACTATTGTTCACTGATGGTCAAATCCACTGCTGTTCACTGATGGTCAAATCCACTGCTGTTCACTGATGGTCAAATCCACTGGTGGTCAAATCCACTGCTGTTCACTGATGGTCAAATCCACTGCTGTTCATTGATGGTCAAATCCACCATCTCTGATTTAATTTTGTGTACAAGAAACTATATCTTGTAAATTTGTATCCTGAATTGATCGATTTGATCAAAATGAGAATGTGTTTGAATAGTGTGTTGGCTAATAAATTAGAAGTCTTAGGAGTGGATTTAGGAGTGGATTTAGGAGTGGTCTTAGGCCAAACACTTCTAGAAGGTGTATTTGATATTGGGCAAACACAGCTACGTGTTTAACTTTCTTACGAGCCTATACAAAGAGAGACTCCACAGCCAAACAAAGGAGCAGACTTCAGAGTGTCATACATATCTGACACGTACATCACAGGAGGTTCCAGCCATTACTATGAGCCGTTCTCCCTTCAGCAGCCTCCTGCCATTATACACCCACAACAGGTGAGTCATTAAGCTGTTTATTGTGTGTGTGTTTTGCTACCAGTGAGAGAGAGAGCATTGGGGAAGGGGTAAAACTAGAAAAACTAGAGGTTTGACTTCGCCTACACAGTTTGAGTCCATCTCTGGCTGGATAGTGGATGTCGTGTGTGTGTGTGTATATAACCACTGCTGTACATACTGTATTCTGGACATAGCTCATCCTATATAACTACTGCTGTTCATACTGTATTCTGGACATAGCTCATCCTATATAACTGCTGCTGTACATACTGTATTCTGGACATAGCTCATCCTATATAACTACTACTGTTCATACTGTATTCAGGACATAGCTCATCCTATATAACTGCTGCTGTACATACTGTATTCAGGACATAGCTCATCCTATATAACTGCTGCTGTACATACCTTTTCCTACTTATATATTGTCCATACTTTCTATATACACACCCCGTATTTATATTCCGGACTCTGATATGGCTCGTTCTGATATTTCTTCATTTCTTGTTTTTGTGTATTAGTATTGTACTGTTAGATATTTACTGCACTGCTGGAGCTAGAAAAACACAATCATTTCACTGCAACCCTGGAGCTAGAAACACAAGCATTTCACTGCAACCCTGGAGCTAGAAACACAAGCATTTCACTGCAACCCTGGAGCTAGAAACACAAGCATTTCACTGCACCTGCTTTAACATCTGCTAATCTGTGTAGGTGGCAAATCAACTTCTATTTGATTAGAGCCCGTTCGAGGTAGATTGTCTGTAAAGCAGGTGTGGATGATGCTGACCTGACACACCTTGATGCTCATCCTGACCACACAATGACATGCCGGTAGCTCACTGATATTGTCACCGCATATTTCATTCATCACAATCAGCAAGTTATTGGTTGAAAAGAAAATGGGAGAGCTGCCCACTACGAACTACACAAGGCTCCTAGTAGCTGGGGTGTGATTCCCCGATGCCCTCCACCTTCTCCACATCCGTGCCCCTGTTTCATTCACTCTGTATCTCTCTGTCCACATCTGTCTCCCTGTTTCATTCACTCTGTATCTCTCTCTATATCTGTCTCCCTGTTTCATTCACTCTGTATCTCTCTCTATATCTGTCTCCCTGTTTCATTCACTCTGTATCTCTCTCTATATCTGTCTCCCTGTTTCATTCACTCTGTATCTCTCTCTATATCTGTCTCCCTGTTTCATTCACTCTGTATCTCTCTCTATATCTGACTCCCTGTTTCATTCACTCTGTATCTCTCTGTCCACATCTGTCTCTCTGGTTCATTCACTCTGTATCTCTCTGTCCATATCTGTCTCCCTGTTTCATTCACTCTGTATCTCTCTGTCCACATCTGTCTCCCTGTTTCATTCACTCTGTATCTCTCTGTCCATATCTGTCTCCCTGTTTCATTCACTCTGTATCTCTCTGTCCACATCTGCCTCCATGTTTCATTCACTCTGTATCTCTCTCTATATCTGACTCCCTGTTTCATTCACTCTGTATCTCTCTCTATATCTGACTCCCTGTTTCATTCACTCTGTATCTCTCTGTCCACATCTGTCTCTCTGGTTCATTCACTCTGTATCTCTCTGTCCATATCTGTCTCCCTGTTTCATTCACTCTGTATCTCTCTGTCCACATCTGTCTCCCTGTTTCATTCACTCTGTATCTCTCTGTCCATATCTGTCTCCCTGTTTCATTCACACTGTATCTCTCTGTCCACATCTGTCTCCCTGTTTCATTCACTCTGTATCTCTCTCTATATCTTTCTCCCTGTTTCATTCACACTGTATCTCTCTCTATATCTGTCTCCCTGTTTCATTCACTCTGTATCTCTCTGTCCACCTCTGTCTCCCTGTTTCATTCACTCTGTATCTCTCTCTATATCTGTCTCCCTGTTTCATTCACTATGTATCTCTCTCTATATCTGTCTCCCTGTTTCATTCACTCTGTATCTCTCTGTCCACATCTGTCTCCCTGTTTCATTCACTGTATCTCTCTGTCCACATCTGTCTCCCTGTTTCATTCACTCTGTATCTCTGTCCATACATGTCTCCCTGTTTCATTCACTCTGTATCTCTCTCTATATATGTCTCCCTGTTTCATTCACTCTGTGTCTCTCTCTATATATTTCTCCCTGTTTCATTCACTCTGTATCTCTCTCTATATCTGACTCCCTGTTTCATTCACTCTGTATCTCTGTCCATATATGTCTCCCTGTTTCATTCACTCTGTATCTCTCTCTATATATGTCTCCCTGTTTCATTCACTCTGTGTCTCTTTCTATATATTTCTCCCTGTTTCATTCACTCTGTATCTCTCTCCATATCTGACTCCCTGTTCCATTCACTCTTGTCTAGATCAGGCTCTGGGGTTTCCCCTAGGCACAGCTCTCGGATCAGCTTTCCCTCCCCCAATCCTTACTTTAACCATTTGTGGGGAACAACGTTAAGCTGACCCAAGATCAGCATCTAGGGACAACGTCACCCTACATACTGACATGTGACCTGTTATCTTCTGTTCCATGAACTGTATCCCCAGAGACCAGTCGACTATATTACAGTAACCGGTTATAATGATAGCAACCTGTTATCTTCTGTTCCTAGATCAGTGATATCTGTTACCAGCTGACCTCATGACAGTCATTGTCTCATCATCATGACATCACGCCACCTCTTCCTCCTGATGTACCTCACAGCTCTCTGCTGCTACTGGGGTAAGAGTACGGTAGAGTACAGTAGAGTACGGTAGAGTACGGTAGAGTACAGTAGAGTACAGTAGAGTACAGACAGTATAATACAGTAGACAGTGGAATACAGTAGAGTACAGTAGATAGTGGAATGTAGTAGAATACAGTAGAATACAGACAGTATAATACAGTAGACAGTAGAGTACAGTAGAGTACAGTATAATACAATATAATAAAGTAGAAGACAGTATAGTATAGTACAGTAGAATACAGTAGAGTACAGTAGAATACAGTAGAATACAGTAGAGTACAGTATAATACAATATAATAAAGTAGAAGACAGTATAGTATATTACAGTAGACAGTAGAGTACAGTAGAGTAATTCAGTCAGACAGCTGATGGGGTGAGTACAGTAGACAGTAGAGTAGAGAGCAGGTACACTGTACTCAAGGATAGGGTTAGGTTTACCGCTGCAAGTGTAAGTACATTACATTGCACTTACAGGAAGAATTACAGAATGAAAATGGCATTTTAATGGATGCAGTAACTTTTTATTACCTAGAAAAACTGGAAATATGTATTGACATTCGTACATGTATTCCCCTGGTAGTTGCAGAGAGAGAGAGAGAGAGAGAGAGAGAGAGAGAGAGAGAGAGAGAGAGAGAGAGAGAGAGAATCATAGTTAATAGTACTGTCAAATGAATTGGAGGAATTCAGTTGTTATTCATTGCCCACAATCAGTCACTTTCTTCTCAGATTAAAGAAATGAACTAAACATTAGATCATTAAACCAATGAATCACGCCGTTGTCTTCCCACAGGAACATCAGATGCACAGCGGTGAGTCACTGTTATCACACATTTACATGTCAAACTAAAGGATCAGATCAGCTAAAGATTCTTTGAGGATTCTTTGGTGTAACTTTAGAACTCTAGAAAGTTCTCTGTGTTCTCATGATTCTTCTTCTATAGTTCAGCAGCTAAAATATGTCAAGAATTTCTCTGTTTTCTTTTGCCTCTTAATGCTTTGCCTGCCCTGCTGATGGAAAACTAAAGAAATGAGACCTGCCTTACGCAACAAATGTGTACTCAGGTGAGGGCTAGCATTCCACCTCTTTCTCTCTCCCCCCCTCCCCCCCTCTCGCACTCTCTCTCTTCCCCACCTCTCTCTCTCTCCCCACCTCTCTCTCTCTCACTCCCTCTCTCTCTTTCCCTCCTACATTCCTCTGTCTCTCTCTCTTCCCCACCTCTCTCTCTTCCCCACCTCTCTCTCTCTCCCCACCTCTCTCTCTCTCTCACTCCCTCTCTCTCTTTCCCTCCTACATTCCTCTGTCTCTCTCTCTTCCCCACCTCTCTCTCTTCCCCACCTCTCTCTCTTCCCCACCTCTCTCTCTCCCCACCTCTCTCTCTTCCCCACCTCTCTCTCTTCCCCACCTCTCTCTCTCTCTCACTCCCTCTCTCTCTTTCCCTCCTACATTCCTCTGTCTCTCTCTCTTCCCCACCTCTCTCTCTTCCCCACCTCTCTCTCTTCCCCACCTCTCTCTCTCCCCACCTCTCTCTCTTCCCCACCTCTCTCTCTCTCCCCACCTCTCTCTCTCTCTCACTCCCTCTCTCTCTTTCCCTCCTACATTCCTCTGTCTCTCTCTCTTCCCCACCTCTCTCTCTTCCCCACCTCTCTCTCTTCCCCACCTCTCTCTCTCCCCACCTCTCTCTCTTCCCCACCTCTCTCTCTTCCCCACCTCTCTCTCTCTCTCACTCCCTCTCTCTCTTTCCCTCCTACATTCCTCTGTCTCTCTCTCTCATAAAAACACGTCTAACAGGGTCCACCTCTCTCTCTCTTCCCCACCTCTCTCTCTCCCCACCTCTCTCTCTTCCCCACCTCTCTCTCTTCCCCACCTCTCTCTCTTCCCCACCTCTCTCTCTCCCCACCTCTCTCTCTTCCCCACCTCTCTCTCTCTCCCCACCTCTCTCTCTCTCTCACTCCCTCTCTCTCTTTCCCTCCTACATTCCTCTGTCTCTCTCTCTTCCCCACCTCTCTCTCTTCCCCACCTCTCTCTCTTCCCCACCTCTCTCTCTCCCCACCTCTCTCTCTTCCCCACCTCTCTCTCTTCCCCACCTCTCTCTCTCTCTCACTCCCTCTCTCTCTTTCCCTCCTACATTCCTCTGTCTCTCTCTCTCATAAAAACACGTCTAACAGGGTCCACCTCTCTCTCTCTCCCCACCTCTCTCTCTTCCCCACCTCTCTCTCTTCCCCACCTCTCTCTCTCTCTCACTCCCTCTCTCTCTTTCCCTCCTACATTCCTCTGTCTCTCTCTCTTCCCCACCTCTCTCTCTCCCCACCTCTCTCTCTTCCCCACCTCTCTCTCTCCCCACCTCTCTCTCTTCCCCACCTCTCTCTCTCTCCCCACCTCTCTCTCTCTCTCTCTCTTTTACTCCCTCTCTCTCTTCCCCACCTCTCTCTCTCTCCCCACCTCTCTCTCTCTCTCTCTCTCTCACTCCCTCTCTCTCTTTCCCTCCTACATTCCTCTGTCTCTCTCTCTCATAAAAACACGTCTAACAGGGTAAAGGGTTAGAGTGATTCAGTAGATTAAACCGGTTTGACATGTTTGATATTTGTGTAGCAGAAAACTATTGTAGTGTCGAGTCAATGTTGCTAATTATGCTGTAACAAAGGAGTCCGCTTATACTGAGCTTTGATCATAAGTTTTATTCATATCACAAGATTTCTGCATACGTTTACAGATGTCACGATCATCCGGAGAGCAGAGTCCCAAAAGAATATGTCTGCTCTAATGTTCTTTGTTCAAACCCAGTACTTATAATATTTCCCAAAATATGGGGGGCTCCCTCTACTGTCCAATCCCCTGTCTACAACACACACTCCCTCTGTTCTATGGGGCGTCACTCTAAAACAACTCCCTCTGAAACGGAATAAACATCCTCTCAGGTTCCACTTGAAAACATTAGCAAAGTCATAATTCTTAATACACTACACTATCAACAATCTAACTGATTCAGATATAGTATGATGTAACAGGAAGTCATGATCTATCTGTCATTGCCTCTCGCCAGGCTGGTGATCCTACCTCCAACTTCCTCCAGTGTGTGGGTCTGCCAGATACAGACACAGGGAGAGACCACCTGCAGAACCTGAAGGACACCATCGACGCTGCCCTGGATGTCTACTCCTTCATGGTAGGTTGCTGCATCACCAGACCTGGGTTCAAATACTATCTGAAACCATTCAAAAAATATAAACGCAACATGCGACCGCGATTTTACTGCGTTACAGTTCATATAAGGAAATCAGTCAATTGATATAAATTCATTAGGCCCTAATCTATGGATTTTTTTTGTTTGTTGTTTTTTGTTGTTTTTTTAAAAGTCATTTAGCAGGCGCTCTTATCCAGAGCGACTTACATGAGCAATTAGGGTTAAGTGCCTTGCTCAAGGGCACATCGACAGATTTTTCACCAGACTGGGCAGGGAGCCAGGCCCAGCCAATCAGAATGAGTTTTCCCCAACAAAAGGGCTTTATTACAGACAGATACTCCTCAGTTTCATCAGCTGTCCAGGTGGCTGGTCTCATATGATCCCGCAGGTGAAGAAGCCGGATGTGGAGGTCCTGGGCTGGCGTGGTTACACGTGGTCTGCAGTTGTGAGGCCTGTTGGACGTACTGCCAAATTCTCTAAAACAACGTTGGAGGCGGCTTATGGTAGCGAAATGAACATTATATTCTCTGGCAACAGTTCTGGTGGATATTCCTGCAGTCAGCATACCAATTGCACGTTACCTCAAAACTTGAACACACACTCTTTGATGGAATGTTGACACGGGTCGAGAACATTAGAACTGATCTGAACATTCCGTCACCAGAATGTTCTGTGCCATTTCTCAGTGACAGACATAATGAAGTGAGAGATCAGAAGAAGTGCAGTGATGTGAAGCCTATATGGACTACAGTGGCTTGTGAAAGTATTCACCCCCCCCCCCCCCCCCTTGCCATTTTTCCTATTTTGCTGCCTTACAACCTGGAATTAAAATTGATTTTTTGGGGGTTTGTATCATTTGATTTACACATCATGCCTACCACTTTGAAGATGCAAAATACATTTTTTTGTGAAACAAACAAGAAATAAGACAAAAAAACAGAACTTGAGCGTGCATAACTATTCACCCCCCCTCCCCCCCACCCACTTTCCCTGTATTTAACGCCATCCATTATTCCTTCCATTCTGACCAGTTTCCCAGTCCCTGCCGATGAAAAACATCCCCACAGCATGATGCTGCCACCACAATGGATGGCGTTCTCGGGGTGATGAGAGGTGTTGGGTTTGCACCAGACATAGCGTTTTCCTTGATGGCCAAAAAGCTCAATTTTTGTCTCATGTTTGGGGAGTCTCCCACTTGGCTTTTGTTGAACACCAAACGTGTTTGCTTATTTTTGTCTTTAAGCAATGGCTTTTTTCTGGCCACTCTTCCGTAAAGCCCAGCTCTGTGGAGTGTACGGCTTAAAGTGGTCCTATGGACAGATATTCCAATCTCCGCTGTGGAGCTATGCAGCTCCTTCAGGGTTATCTTTGGTCTCTTTGTTGCCTCTCTGATTAATGCCCTCCTTGCCTGGTCTGTGAGTTTTTGTGGGTGGCCCGCTCTTCGCAGGTTTGTTGTGGTGACATATTCTTTCAATTTTTAAATAATGGATTT